>NC_135426.1:16377500-16552500 GCF_051991245.1 Festucalex cinctus
TTACGTTAAACAACACTAAAATGACCGTAATGCAATTAAACGCAGCAGCGACGAAAACGACGACGCATGGGAAACGTTTAAAGTAAAAAGCGTGCAAATTCACTTCCACAACTATAAATATTTATAAAATAGATAAAAATATGTTCTAAAGTGAATCAAAAGGTTCCTTACCCTGATGACATGTTTCAAAATGGTCGTTTTCGCGCGCGTAGCTCCAGACGTGTTGCTCGGTGCTCACTGTGCCTCCTCTGTGCTGCATTGAGCTACTACTCGGAAAGTAGGTCAAAGAAACTTGGCAGGGGTTGCCATTTCCCTTCTCCCGCAAAATGTGACACACATTCTCGTGTCGGCCTTGCATCATGTTATTTTTTCTGGAGCCGCGCCCACCACCTTCAGTCACGTTGCATTGCAACGTGAGCACACTTTTTCTTTTTTCTTTCTTTTTTTTTTTTTGCACAAATGTATAGCCAGCCACTACTCTGTTCTGTGTAGTATATGGCAGGAAAAATAAACATTGTTGGGTGCATTGCTAAATTGTGTATGGTGCAACAATAAAAAGTCAGCTTTTTGACCTGTGTCTGAGCAAATGTCACCATACGGAATATCAAACCAGATTTCCTGTCCAAACATGCTAAAAATGTTAGATGCAAGCATCCATTTTTTAGCGCAATTCTTAAAATGTTAATCAAACTAGATGACAAAAGAAAGAAAGAAAAAAACTTGACTTTGATAGACATCCCCACCAAATTCCATGATGATCTTTGGGTGACTGGGGCCATTTTTGGGGAACTTTTTTGCAACAGTCCTCACGACGGAGTCAATTTTGGATGGTTGTGCTTGGGACTAAGAGAATAAGGAAAAAAATGCACAGTGGTGAAATTTGATTCTTGTATGATTCTTGTACTTTAGGGGCTTTTGTTTCAGTTAGCAACCAGTCCAAGGTATCCCCTGCCTACTGCCCAAAGCCAGCTGAGATAGGCTCCAGCACCCCCGCGACCCTTGTAAGGAATAAGCGGTCAAGAAAAGAAAATGGAATGTTTCAGTTATTGCAGGAGTTCGGTGAGAATTGCGATTTTTCTTTGCTCATTGCATCACTTCACCTGCCATTATGACACCCCCTGTCTGTTCTTGTTGTGCCACAATATATTGGAGGTGTTAAGCCAATTGTGTTAAGCAAACAGTATTTTGAGCACAAGCCAACCCCCACAGGGGTCTCGTGTAGTCTGCTTTATGGCTGAAATCTTGATGATATCAAAACAGATATGGTCACCACCATCATTGAGGCCATTGTTTCCGTGTGACAGCCACCGCTATACGAGTACTTATGTCACTCCTGTGGAATGCGGAAAAACAGTATTCACATGTTGACGAGCTAAAAAGGGGAGGGGAAGGCGCGGTCTTGGTTTGCTTGAGGTTCAAGGGGGCTCACTTGACAGCACAATACAATTAAAATGCATTATTTTCAGCATAAGGCGGCACGGTGTTTGAGTGGTCAGCACGTCCGCCTCCCAGTTCTGAGGACTCCGGTTCGAGTCCAGGCTCCGGCCTTCCTGGGTGGAGTTTGCATGTTCTCCCCGTGCCCGCGTGGGTCTTCTCCGGGTTTTCCGGTCTCCTCCCACATTCCAAAGACATGCATGGCAGGTTAATTGGATGCTCTGAATTGTCCCTAGATGTGCTTGTGAGTGTGGATGTTTGTTCGTCTCTGTGTGCCCCGCGATTGGCTGGCAACCAGTCCAGGGTGTACCCCGCCTACTGCCCAGAGCCAGCTGATAGGCGCCAGCATTCCCCGTGACCCTTGTGAGGAATAAGCGGTCAAGAAAATGGATGGATGGATGGATGGATGGATGGATATTTGCAGCATGTCAACTAGTATTTTGAAGGGACTTGGGTTAGGGCTAAGGGAGAATTTAAAAAATAAATACATTTTTCCACCAGTTTTCCATTTTATGGTGCAAGAAATCTGTCATTTCCCTCATGAAGCAACTATTGCAGGACCTAAGACAGTGCCATTTGAGCTCTTTCATTATGATACATAATGCTTAGTTAGCCACCTGACCCAATTCCCTAATAACCCACTAATCTGTGTCAAGTGGCTGTCCATCATCATATTTGAGGGGCCATGGCTGGAAAATGAGGCCTTGAGTAGTATTATTGTCAGCACTCTGGCCTGTTATTTACACTCATTTTACTGTGCTACATTCAAATCCTAATCTTCTTCTTGATGTCTTCGGCCCCCTTTCCACCCCTGCACGCATCCTAATTCAGGGCTACACTTGGCTATTGCAACCATTGTCTTCCCTCTGCAGTCCTTGCCCCTTGAATAAATTAGCTTGTCCAGGGGAAAAAAAAAGAATCCCATACAATAATGTGAAGTGAATGTGAAAAATCTGTTTGTTTTTTTTGTTTAAACCATTCAAGTGTCAGGGTGTGGTGAGATTTGCAGTGGATGTATCAAGGACACATTATGTAGTATTTTCCTCCAATGCATCATTTTCCCGGAGTGAAAGGTCTCATTGAAAAGCATTAGACTTTGATTTGTGAGGATTCTTTTGATTTGAAAAACGGGATCAAATGTTGACTACTCCGGCTTGTGTCCAAGTCGCGTGCAAAAGAAAGACAATAATGAACGTTGCATTGCAGAAATATCTGAAATGTTTGTATTTCATTGACATCCTTTTTGCATTTTGGAACTTTTGCACAGACTGCATCCTTGGAACTTTGAGTAAATTTTGGTATTTGAGGGCATGTCACAATCAACCTTCTCACTTTTTAATAACCACCAACAAGCGGGTCAAAAGTATTTCAACGAAATGTAATGCCATCAACCTGTTATGTGCTTGAGTGCACTGAGGAGCTTGTGGACGACATATTTGAAGCAGATTCCTGAATAGTGAACGTGGGCGTGCCCCGGCTCTTTCCCGCCTTCCTCTCATGTAAGAGTTCCGAGAAAACGTCGCCGCTTTTGGAGCGTGTGAGTGTGGTGGGTGGGAGTGTTTGTGTGTAACCGTGTGTGTGTGAGTACCAGACAGGAAGTAACATGGGCTCCTTTCTTTGACGCAAAAGTGCACTAGTTGCCCAACAGAGTCTGTCAAGGGGAACACGAGTGTGTATTTCTCAAAGCAGGTTTTACAATTTCAAGTCAAATCAAAGTAGCTTAGAGGGACAAATTTACGTGTGGTAAGTGGGGCCCAAGATGACTTGCCCCAACTTGACTGTGGAAAATCATCATCATCACAACAATGTGAAGTGAGAAAGAGGCCAATGAAAGGGGAATCATACACTTTTCACTATACAAAAAATTACTATGCTCACGTTATCCCTTTTTTCTTCTTCTTTTGCAAAATGAGCAATTTGCTTGATATACTCACAGGACGTAACATTAGGTACACCTGTAATATTGAGTAAGAAAAGAGCTTTACCGTAACGTATCTTTTACAAAACAATAATAGTAACATTAATTTTACTTTTAATTAGAATATGTGTTAATATTTCATCCTGTCTTAAGTACTTTAGAAACACTTGGTGCAGTACGTTTATATACAATACAAACAACCGTCACATTGATAAACATTATAAACATTTTTATATAATAAATACAGGTACCAGTTTGATAATTTCAACGGAAAAAATATATATAATGGAATGTAATGTTGATGTTGATTAAATAAATAAATAAATAAATAATAATAAAAACATTTTTTTCATAATCCATAATATGTGACTGGCTCTGATGACTTAAACATAAAAATGAGCTGCGAAATATGAAACTTGAAGATGAAAAATTATCACGATGGTCCTCTCAAAAGAGTCATCATGACACCCCGCCCCAAAATGCACACATAAATACAATAGTGTAGTGTCCCTCGTGTATTACTTGGCATGGGGTGTTGAGACCAAACAAACAAACAAACAAACAAACAAAAAACAACTGTTAACCATCACATTTTCATTTTCTTTATGTAACCAAAAGTATTTGAGACGTCACATCCATGATAAGTTATCAATAAAATGTTCATATCTTCTTCCTAAGGTACTGGTTGCTATGGACATTTGATGTCATTTATTGCGACCCTGTGAGGATAAAAGCTAAAGAAAATAGATAATGTCAAAAGGTGTCTCTTAACTTGAGCCTGTAGCGGCATCTCGTGTTCAATAAATCGTCACTAAACTGACAGGAGTGTCGTCCTAAAATGTCTGCTATGAAAATAAAAGACTGCAACTGTTTCCTTATGACTACAGCGTCCTCTGCTGGTGGAAATTGGGAATGTCTTTAAAAAGCTATTTAAAAAAAAAAAATCATTTCCACTGATGGCCTCCAGCCTGTTTGGTAGTAAGTACATGGTGGGGGGTGGGGAGGATAGTCCTGTGTATACATGACATGTCGCACACTGTGTTGTGATGTCTCGTACCGAGTATGTGTCACATTCCTGGGAACAAATCTGAACAACAACCAGAAAGCAGCAGCAAAAATCACATAACAAGCAATATTGTTGCTGTTGTTTTTTTAAATTTATCTTTGTGCAGCATTTGACAAGCTTGTAGTAATAGTTTCAAATGTCCTGTTCCAGTAAGTCCATTTAGCAGTCATGGCAGAGACGTGTGGAATTTTTCATTGGCTGGCCCCAGGGGCAGCATGCTGTCTGTGCCTGTGCCTGTGCCTGTTGCTGCCGTTTCTTCCTCTCTTTTTGTTTCCACCCCATCCCTAACGTCTCTCACACTTTTTTTTACTTTTGTTTTTCTGTCAGCCAGGAGGTTGTTGCAGGTGATCAATCGGTTGCTGTCCATGGCCTGTCCTCCCGCTGTCTCCTGCTCCTACACCGTGGTCCTTCTCCCGCTCAGGACGAGCCTCTGCAGTCTGGACGCGCTTCGCTTCTACTTGTGGGTGAGTGATGGATCCACATCAACAAATTATTGATTTGTTACATGTCAATAAATGACGTTACTCAGCACAACGCATAACAACAATAAGAGCTACTGTTATTGGACAGCTTCAATCAAAACGTTTTTGTCCATGTACTTGACTATAAGAGTACGTATCGGTCCAACTCCTCACTGACAATACTGTACAAACAAGTGCTAGCTTGCAAGAAAGCCGTTAAGCGCTGACACAATATACCCAAAGGGTGGCGTGGTCTGCATTCAGTAATGACAAAAGGACTTTGCACCACACCTATTTGTGTTTCTACTATCTGATTTTGGCTTCGTGTATCGGCTACATGATGTTTTATACAGGGCAGACAGTACACACACACACATATATATATATATATATATATATATATATATAAAATCACTTTACAGTTCTCCAACAAGCACCAACCAAGTAAATCAGGAAGTAAAACTACCTATTGTCCATGTTTATTCATCTTCCCGCCTGTGACTCTTCCAAGTTTGGCTGCACACTGAGTTAAAATAATAATAATAATAATAATAATAATAATAATAATAATAATAATACAACTAATAATAATAATAACGCTTTCATGAATTTAAATTAATCTCCAGGGTTAATACTTTAATTTTTGCCGCCCTAATATATATAGAAATCAATAAAGCAATCGGTCATAACAGAATTAGAAAGACCTCTTTAAATTGGAGATATTAATTGCAGAAATCATACTAATTTTATTTTGTAGTATTTTGATTTTATTTGATTTTGTTGCATCATCTTTAAATTATTATTTAATAAAAACCTTTAACAGAATAAGACCCGTTTGAACAAACTGATTTTATACATAACAAATTTTTGTTTTATAATTCATTAACTTTTTTTTCAAAATCTTTATGTTTTTACTAATAATGTTTTTCTCAATTTAAATAGTGCATATATTGTTCAATTAATGAATGTCTTGATTTTTATTTTATAACCAGCATAATAAAGTAAGTGGATTGGATTGTTGTCTTGTTACTATTACACTCAATGTTGTTCCTGAATGGAATTTTGATTGATTTTAATTTAGGACTTGATCTGCAAGTTCCTATTTATTATCCTGTGATGTTTTCCATCTTGGCTCACGTGTTCAGGTAGAGGAAGCATATCTTTGAGACAGTTGACCACCATGTTATTGTGACAGTGTCAGCTTCCTGCTTAAGGCTCAGAATAACAACTGAGTGGAAACTTATTGTCACCTCGCTACAAATAGTGTCCGTGCAGTCACTTCAAATAATTCCTAAATATAGACGTTAAACACGCAGGTTGTTGTTCCATTTGGGCCTTTGCTTGTGTGCTTTGAATCCAAACGAGCCTGGCTTTTGCTTTGCCTTTCAGATTAAGCATCTGAAGGATCTTGAAAAAGAAAAGGACATCCTCTACTGCGGTGTGGAAATTCTGGAGCAGGCCCGACTCTGGTACCACCATCAACTCGAAAAGAACAGGGCCCGGCAGGATAAGGTCGACAACAAAAGTTGGGTCAACTCTTGTCAAGAAGATGTAGCAAAGGTACCAAACTTTCACGATACGGTGGCAAAAATCAAACAAGTCAAATTTTTCACAAGTTTTAGCCATGCAAGTCTTGAAAATGAAAATCAAACAAGTCTGGCTTGAGTCAAGTCATGTGAGTTGAGTCGCCCATCTCTGGTCTATAGCTCGTACCGCTTTTTGGTGTCTCCACAGGCCCGTTCCTTCTTGCTAAGGTCACACATGCAGCGGGTGAAGGCATCTCTGGCTTCTCTCATGGCTGAGCCCAACGACGCAAGCGCCAGCGGGGATGATGCGGAAAACAGCGCCCTCCGGTGGCAGCACACCCTACTCACGCAGGTCAGCTCCAACTTGCTCCATCACGATATTTTACAAATCCTGCTTGTAAAAATGAACATTCAATATCGTGTGTACAGTATTAAAATCGCTTTAGTATTTTTTATTTATTTATTTATTTATTTATTTATTTATTACTAGGAGGTGAGTCACAAGAATGGGCAAATCTCCATGCTTGAGATGGAAAAAGATGCGCTCCTCAAGCAACTTTATCAACAATAAACTGTCAGGTGTCCTCATTTGTAAATATTTAAGTTATTACATGTAACATCATTTGTCTGGCACATCGTGGCCATGGTGAAGGAATTTGGTGAGACTGCATAAAGTTTGTAACTAACATCACTTCCTGTCATTATTATAAAATGATTTATTGTCTAAACTTCACATCAGTTGGTTTGCACAATGCACAGGTTGATTTCATTTTGTATTATTTTTTGCAAGGTTCTCTCATTTTGACTTTTTTTCTTTAAATATTTTTATAATTTTACCTGCAGCATATTGAAATGTTTGCAGAATTGTTTCTCAGTCCATTATGAAAATAATTTGATATACAGTGTACTTAAGTATTGATATAGTTTGATATAAAATTGTAAATGACAGACTCAAGACAAAAACCATATCCAGCATTTGGTTGAGTATTAAGTGACCCCCCTTAAGCCCACCATTTTCCATTTCCGTTGCACGCATGTGGGCTCTCTGCCTCGACACGCCGACCCGTCCTGGTGGTCGCGTACTGATCTTAGTTGTGCTGATAAACTTTATCTAAGACAGTCATCACGCAAGTTTACGGGAATTTTTGGCCCCTCCTCTCACCCATTTTTTTCCCCAGAAGAGCCAAGAACATGAATCTGAAAACAATATTACTGGCTATGCTATGTTGTCTTTTGAACTCAAATGGTGTCACTTGCAAATGGTGACAATGAGTGACTAAAAAAAATTACAAAATTTGTCTTGTATTGGTTTTCTTGAGTGGATGATTTTGTTGCATATGTGTCAAGGGCTAAATTGTAAAGGGATCTCACCTCTCCGTCATGCTCTAGTGAGCAATTTTTCACACTTCCTGCAAGGAATCCGATTAAAATCAGCCTGTGCGCGTCCAAAAAGAAAACATCCATTATGGAGGAGGCTTTCATTGAAGTAGCTTCATGCTCTTCCCTTCACAGTGCAACTGAACCATCAAGACCATGCAGGGTGCCAGCACTTGATGATTTACTGCATATGGGTCCAAATTCACATGCCAACCAACTTTGTTTTGGAAATGTAACGCCTCGCGCTTCAGCTAAAATGCACTCGATAACGGGCATGTCCAAATCCTGTACGTACAATGTCAATGTCATGTTTTGTTTTCCTTCCAATTTTGGATGTTTAGTGAAAATCTCAAGTCGCTTCCGTGCAGGTCTGCAGAGGTGGGAAGAGCTATAGAGGGGTCCTGATAAATTAGGAAAACTTCCTGTCGAGGTTGTGCCGTATGTTACACGTGCACTTGCAACAAGCTGTCATTCAAGAGCGTCAGAAATGCAAAATATTGTCTTTGCATAATTTACATTTTGAGTGTTCAACTCACAACATGTACTAACAGTAGCAATATTGAGCACTTGATGGATTATTTTTGCCATTCTCTCTCTCTCTCTCTCGCTCTCCTTATTGGTGTATATGAAGTCTTGTTTTATCAGATACAAGAGTGGGTCAAATTATGCAAAATGCATATATTTTTATTTAGCTTGCATCTTACCTGACCAATTTTTTTCTTACCTGTCCAATACTGCTTTCGAATATTATTCCCCGTTGTTCATGGTACATGTAAAAAAAAAAATTTCAATAAAATCAAGTTTTAGGGGAAACCGGGGCTAATTGCATCACTATTTATACTTTGATATATTTCTTGGCATCAATACATCATATATAAACACAATGTATAACCAGATGAAAGACCAAAGTCGTGGGTATATTTTTCGTATTCATGTCATTTTCGTAGTTTGTGTCAATGCGGTTATAAGCCATCAAATAGAGGGAGTGAACATGTGACATGTTACCCCGCCAATGGGTAAGCTGTCATGTTAGATTTTGCAACTAAACAAGGGGAAAAAAATATCCTTGTTCTCCTGTTTTGTTTTTTTTGTTTTTACAGCCAGAGAAATTGTTTATAATTGACAGTTTAGTCATCGAGCAAACTTTAACATAAATTATGAAGTAAATTAAAGTCCTCAGGAACTGTTGGCATGTCGGTCATAGCTTTCAGCCTCAAATGTCTGTTTTGTTTCCCTTAAACTGGAAACTTGAGATTAAATTTAATTTAAAAAAAAAAAAAAAAAGCATTTCAGTTAATGGATGGATGTTTCATAATGAAACTTAAACCAGTCCTGACGTGTGGGCATTCTGTAACAACTGGAAAATCAATTTTTATCAATATGAAACAAAACATAGGAAACTAATTTCCTCACTCTTCAGACTCATCACCTGAAGAACAATTCTGACACACGTAAACAGAGTTGCCAGAGGTGCATTTTTCATTGGCCCATTCTTTGCATATGTGACAACAAACCCCAAAATGGCTGAGACAAGTTGCCCCAAACGACCATGTTGGCTAATACTTGCTCTATAGTTCAAAGTTAGCTTAAAACAGAGCAGTGACTGAGGCATGACAAGATGCCTGAATCTCTCCTCTAACGAGTCCACACAATTTACTGCTAGGATTTGTCTATGTACGACGCCTGTTTCAAAATATATGATGTTGAAAAAGTTTACTTTTGGCACTCATCTCAGCTCACAATGTGCTATTCTCTTTTTAGAGAGTACAAAATCCCTGACCATTTATACGAAGAAAACTGGTATCCCACTTTTTTGTTGCGCCCTATGGTGGAGAAGAAAATTGCAATGTGACAACTAACCCGTGATACAACTACCTATTTTTGGCCCAAGATGGAAAATGTCCTCAATATATAGGAGTTCTATATATGACTACTATCCAAAGTCTTCATTGGCATTTAGGCCGTTTGTGTCCATTCTCGGCTACGTTCACGTCCAAAAGGCCTTGCAGATGTTTGATATAGTCGATGGCGGCCCGGAGTGTCTCCACCTTACTGAGCCTCTTGTCGTCGAACTCTTTGGGCAGGCGCTCCCGGAGGCGCGCGTAACCCTCGTTGACGCAGCGCACCCGGTGGCGCTCCCTCTCGTTCCTCTTGCGGATAAACGCGGGCTCCAGCGAGTATTCACACACGCTCACCGGGCCGGGACACGGGTAATAGTGCAGTCCTCCGTATGGCAACTTGGGGCTGCGCTGGACACGCTCCAGGTAAGCCGGCTCCAGGTGGAAGGAGGGCAGACCCAAGTGGTGACGCGCACCGGTGATGTCCACGGAGAAGCAGTGGAGCGCCAGTGGGGCAATAGTATATGGCTCCATCATGTCATTAAGATAAGACATCCTGAAAGTAAATGTAATGAGTTCATAACGATTGCAAATGTGTCATTGTTCACATTGAAACTTACCCTATTTGTGACGCTTTAAACTCATCCCAAGATTATTTGAAAACAATTGAAGAAACCTGTACAAAAAAAAAAGGCCTCTTCTCAATGATGACTTGAGTCTGTGTGACAAATTGGAGCTTTTTTCATGCCACACTGTGCGGTGGGTGTGATTTGTGGAGGAGATCTGAGAGATAACGTTTTCTTCGGTCTCAAAAATAAATGCGCGTGCGCGACGATCCACAAACGCACATTCGACAACTCACAAGCAAGTTACGGAAAATGCACACACAAAATCTAAAAAAAGATGTGAAAATCACGGATGTATTTTTGAATCTCAATAACACGCGGGAATCCCACATTTATTTGTGTGAATAATTTTGAGACAAATCTTTCCCCATGTTGTGGGGACTAATGATATCTACATTTATAAAATGAACAGATACAAGTATGATAGTAATAATAATAATAATAATAATAATAGTTGTGAACAGGCAACTGCAGGTGATACAGGATCAGAAAAATTGTGGTTCTATCTCACATTTCTAATAATTATGCATTTCTATTTTTGTAAAATAAACACAAAATGACGAATCGGTCAACTCATTACCACTTTTGTCATCATTTTAAAAAAGAAATGACACAACTTCAGAAATGACGAACGCTCCCTTTGAAAAGCTGCCGTTCCTCCTCCGCGATTGGCTGAAAACGTGTGCGTCGTCATTCCCGTTGCACGCACATTGTGCCTCTGAAACGCCCCTACAGCCCTTTCCCCCATCATGCACCGCGGCATGACTGAGGAAAGATGGCGGAAGGAGGAGCGGCCGATCTGGAAACCCAGAGAGGAGAGGTCGCGGCACTGATGAAAATACAACTAAAGAAGGGCGACACTTGGTAAGATTTGGATTCGACCCATTTTAAAAGCGCCGCTGACCTCGGCCGCGCCTGTCGACGCCACGAAGGAGGAGAAAAGTGGCGACTGCGGGGACGTGTTGACAGTTAGCTTCGAGTTAGCTGTCAGCTTCATGTGTTGTCAGCTACCCTCCCTTCAGTTACATACATTTAAATGACGTCATTCTCGAGTTACCATGTCTGTCCCCTCATATTTTCGTTCAGCGCTTTTTAATTCATGACATGACTGTGGGACGCCCGCTTTATTGATTTCGGTGTGGTCAAGCTAATAGCTAATACCGAAGCTGTCAGTGGGTTCCCGTTCGGCGACTTGTTTAGGGCGAAGTCGGAAAATGACGCACCTGTCAAAATCAGAGAGCCAGCTGGCCACACTTCGAACAACCCGAACTCTGGAAAGTGACTACTACCATTAAACTCATGTTTACCTCTTAAAAGTTAGCATACCTTCTTTCAGACATCTGAAAACCATCCATGTTTAAATCAAGCATGTTCAGTCTCAAGTAACGATAATTCATGTAAATGTATTTATTTTGTCATCATTGCAGGTACCTGGTAGACAGTCGTTGGTTCAAACAGTGGAAGAAATATGTGGGATTTGATAGTTGGGACAAATATCAAATGGGTGACCAGAACGTCTACCCGGGACCAGTTGATAATGCTGGCCTTCTCAGAGGTAAGATGACCTATATCCTTAGACACTAAATAACTCCAAAAGAATTAGAATGGAGGAGTTGTTCTGGCAACTCTAAATCAATAGCTCAGACTGGATCACAAACAGAGTTGTTAACGGGCTCTCTCTCTCTCTTTCTTTTTGCAAGGTTCAATTCTCTGTGTTTTGTGGTCATTGTGGGGTTGCTTTGTACCTCCCTTGTTTGTTGTGCTCATCGGGCCTTTCTGCATACCCGCTCCCCCCTCTCCTTACCTCTAGATATGGATGTTCAGGTCATCAAGGAGCACCTCATCGACGAGCTTGACTACATTTTGGTCCCCACAGAGGGCTGGAATAAGCTTGTCAGTTGGTACGGGCTGATGGAGGGCCAAGAGCCAATTGCACGCAAGGTATGACTTGGCAGAATTGTGGAAATGTGTTGCACGGTAGAGAAATACTATCCGTCTCCTTTTGAGTGTGTATCTGATAAATAAAAAAAAAAAAAAAAGAAGTTTGTGCACAAGGTGTAAGCTTGTAAATCAGATGACATGACTGTGTTCTTGTTTATTGTACATGTAAATTTATCTTCCCCCCATTGATTTAAATAATGTTTTTGCCCACGGGACGAATGACAATTGTTTGTCGGTTACAGCAAGCAGCGGCATTTGTGTCAGTCGAAACAACTTTGCTATTGTCAGATGCCATCTGCACATTTGGCTAGTCATGCTATCATGGCTGCCGATGTGTTGCGCTCCGTCTTCACTCCCACCCTCTCTCTCTCTCGTCCATTGACCCTCCCATTTGGCCATGTATGCGCTGGGACGTATCGGGTGGCCGAAGGGTTTCTATTTTCAGGCAACGTTCTGGATGACTGAAAAGCTACATGGAGCGAGCTCCGAGGCACAACATGCAGGAGGTTCATCATCCTTTTTATTGATCTCGTGTGGAGTCACCATCCCGCTTTCCGTGTTTTAGGGGGTAGGGGTCACACACGAGGACTTGAATCACGAGATTGGCGCTCTTTCTCTTGCTGGCACTGGCCGCATGATTGTCCTTGTTGTATTTGAAGTGTAGCGTGGCCTGCTGAGGTCAGACTGAATCCGAGTGGCGTCACTGGAAAGGGAGGTAGGAGGGATAAAATCTTTTGGCTCAGTCCTGATTTGAGGAATTCTTCCTGGGAGTGACTTTTCCCTCCTAAGCTCACGGACGCTGGAATGTTGGGCCCACTGGGAGTCTTGAGGTTTGGGACAGCGACGAGTGTTGAGGGAACTTGAGCTAGTGTGCACGGCTGTCGCAATTCTGCTGGACATTTGTTCAATTGCGACTTGGGGAATATGAATTAAAGAGTGCATGTGAGTGAGTGTGCGTGTAATAGTCGTGCAGTGTTGAAATTAATAGGCAGGGACCCCTCAGCTGTTTCCACAAGGTGCTGCTAATTTAGGCCTTCCACTCTTGACTGAGGTTCTGTCAGCCGAGTGGCAAAGAAATGCCTTCACAACATTAAACGCGAAATGAATGCTAAGTGTATATACTTGACTTGAGGACGCATTGGTCTCAGTTTTTAATTTCACGAAATGGTGATTTCAGTGTTGGATACTTTTGTTCTCAACGTAAAAGTGTCTGATGTATGGTTGCTAACATGAGGCTTGTGCATGTTACAAGATGGAAGGCTATTGCAGAGGGAGCAAACTCGAGCGCCGTCCTGCCAAATTGAGATGTTTCCCTCCTCCAATATGAGCGGATCATTTCAATCAGGTGTGTTGGAGGAGGGAAACATCTAATACAGGCAAGACGGTGGCTCTCGACGACCGGCGTTCCCTGTACTTAATAAAGTATGCTTATGGTTAGGGCTGTGCAATTAATCGGAATTCAATTACAATTTCACTGATTACTCCCACACAATTACAAAATCAGCATAATTGTAAATAAATAAAATAAAATAAATAAAACAATAATAATAATAATAATAATTTTGAGTTGATTAAATGTTATCCATTTGCACCTTCTTTTTTTATTTTTTTTTTATTTTTTTTATTTAAAATAACTAATTTAATAAATTGTGGTCCAAAAGTAACTTGAATAGTGTTTCAAAGAATTTTATTTGTCTTAATATTTTTTACATTTCAACATACCAAAAAAATAAATGAGCATTCTCATTGTGATTAATATTTTATTCATAATCGAGCAGCCCTACTTGCGGTAATATCCCCATCTTGTGTATCTTTCCTAGGTGGTCGAGCAAGGTATGTTTGTGAAGCACTACAAGGTGGAGGTGTACCTGACAGAGCTAAAGCTATGCGAGGACAGCAACATGGACAATCTGATCACCAGGCGCTTTAGCAAGGCCGACACGATCGGTAAGTCATGTGGATTCCCCACCACATTGGGAAATACTCCAATCTTACTAAATTGGTTTGAAAATTCACTATTTCAGGCTAATAATGTATGTTTGTTCACCTGTTTATGCCAGCGAGGCATAGTGACAGAAAGAAAATTGAAATACAATTCCTCTAGATTTCACATGTAATTGCGAGTAAATTAAGCCAAAATGAGCACCATTTCAGTATGTATATGCTTGTGTGACAATTTCTTGTGTGTGCTGTGAGATTTCTAATGTAGAATATTAGGTATATACTGATTTATTGGCCGGGCCAATTATCGGTGTCAATATTCAGCATTTTGACGAATATCAGCATTAGCCTTTTAGAAGAATCATACGGCTGGTAATGTATCAAGAAGAGATGCTGCTGATCCTGGGAACTCGCTGCACCTTCTGTTTTTGTTTGAATTTTTAACTAAGATAAGTAAAAATTTAATACCTCAAGATATTTTGAAAATTTGGAAAACTTTATTTACTGTAGAAGGCAATAGGTAGCTATTTACTTGTTTAAGTTTTTATTTAACTTATGAAGACATGCGTCTGCCAATGGGAGAGCCCTCAACTTTTTGATACAATTTTAAAACAAAGCTGTCTATTGACTAAGATTTTTTTAAATCCAATATTTTACAAATCCTAGAAGTTGCTCAATAAACATAGGCGAAAAAAAATCAAATTTAAGAGTTGCAGTTTGTGTTTTTTAGTTTTGATGATATTTTCCCTTTTTTTTTTTTTTTTGTGAAAATGAATATCAGCTCCAAATATCGGTTATCGCCGTCCTTGACTACTAATAATCGGTATTGTCCCTGAAATAACCAAATCGGTCCATCTCTACCTTGACCAAGTCTAGGTTGGCAAAAAACACAAAAGAAAAGATTCTGACACAAAGGCATTTGGATGCATAAAGTGCCTGCTTTTCTCAGCTATGCATTTCTTTTGGAATAATGTACACTTTGTATTGCAGACCTAATAGAGAAGGAGATGCGCAAACTCTTCAGCATCCCCGATGAGAAGGAAACCAGACTTTGGAACCGGTACATGTCCAATACCTTTGAACCTCTCAACAAGCCCGACAGCACCATCCAAGATGCCGGCCTCTACCAAGGACAGGTTGCGATATTTTTATTTTTTTTTTAAACTCATTGCGCTCAGACAGTTGCGTAATTTGTCAGCGTGACGTATAAGGCTTCACAAAAAAAAAATCAAGCTTTGGGAAAATATTGAAATGTATACCTTTTTTTTTTTTTTTTTTTTTTTTTTTTTTTTTTTTTTTTTTAAATCACTCAATCACTTGCCCTGCATTCGTTTTGACATCTACCTGAAGTTTTGGGATGTTAAAATGTTTATTCTTCCATCATTGTTTGCTGTCTTTTTAAATGATCAATAGAAGGCTCTCTCTCTCACACTAGCTCGCTGGAGTTTTTCCCCGTCGTCACTATTGTGATGTCTCTTGCAGGTTCTGGTAATAGAGCAGAAGAACGAAGACGGCTCGTGGCCTCGAGGCTCGGACGCACCCAAGTGAGAGCAGTCCTGGCTTCTATTTTTGCTTGTTTACCCAAAGGAATAACTTTTGTTTTTCCACAGAAAGTGTTTAATAATGTAGACTGATAAGCAAGCACACGCTGTACTGAGATTGGAGTTCACTGTATGATAGACTCCTAATTAGATGAACTACTGTACATAATCCTTTCGCTACTCATTCTTCCTTTATGACACAGGCCACCCGTTTTGCTTGACCTGTCATTGCTGACATTATTTGGATTCATTTCAGTCCTCATTTATCCGGCACCTTTCTGCAGCTTTTGTTCCCCTCCTCTAACTCATGATCTATTCTTTCTTTTTGAAGGTCATCTGGTGCTTCCAATCTGTGTGCTTTGCCAAAGATCTCGCCTTCATCTCTCACAAACAATCATAACAGCAGCTTCAACAGCAGGAAGTAAGACTTAGCAGTAGCTGAGGGGCAGATGTGTGCAAGTCAACAGCCAGAGATGGAGCCCAGTGTTTGTGCTCACTTTTACTAAATGTATTCCCAAATTTCCATTACTAACTATCACTTTATAGTATCCAATTTTATTCAAATACTATTATCTCTGGCTGCGGATTTGGGGCTTAAAGAAAGTTGAGAAGGATGCACTTTCAATTGACCTTACCGTAAACCACGCCCGCATGACCCAGTAAACCAATCAAGACGCAAGACTGCGACGGCTCGTACGTTTTGCTGCGGACAAACAAAAGCAATCCAGCTCCCTGTAGTGCATTCTGTCCAAAGCCAAAAATAAATCAATAAAATGGTTAAACGCTGTAATCACGGCTTGTGTAAGAGTGATAGCCGTTACCCCGATCGACTAACCGGCGTCCTGCTGTAGTCACGGCTTGCGTAAGAGAGAGTCACTGTCCGGTTTATTCCCTTCCCTAAACCCTCAAACAACTACGAAAAATGTCCGTGCTGGATCAAACTTTGTGGAAGAGCACACACATGATCAGTCGAATCCCTCCAAAATGACCAGAAACTACTATGTCTGCACTAAGGTAATGTTCTCCATTGTTGTTTTTAGCCAAAGGCTAACGATAGCTCCGGGTAGCTAACTGTCCACACGTTTGTTGATTTACCATTTACTATAAATGCCAACAAAACATTGAAACTAGGAGGTAATATAAATTCATTCTTACCCTGCTTGACAGGAATAATGTTGAAGTAAGTGAGGTGACTCTTGTCTTTTCATGACTTCTGCTGAAGCAGACAGCGATGCATATTTCCTTTTTGTTTTTGGGCAAAATTGCATGGTGAGGGAGTGAAGATACCCTTCACTAAAAAATTTAAAGCCCCCTTTGCTTGCTTCAAAGAAAAATATTGGCGTCCTGAAAATACTTGACCGAAGAAATCACAAGGCAGATCTGACAACTTTTCCTTTACAGCGCATGCTGTTTCGCTAATCTTGCCCGAACAATGTCGGAGGGAGCTGCTTGTCGCGTGCCACGGTAAGGTCAAAATGTGATTGATTGCTTTGGAATTCAGTGGCAGCGATGCTCTCTGCTATTGGCCTACTGATCCCCCTGGGCATCTTAGTCAGCATTTATCCCCGCCAGTTAATAGCCAACATCCAGCGTGACACGCTCTTGATTTCACCTGTGTGCACATACGATAGGTTCACGTGTTTGCACATTAGTCTAGTTAGTATGGTGGGAACCTCTGGGTTCCTCACGATAACGATTATCTCACGAAATGACGATACCGCGATTAGTGATATATTGGTCAGGTAATAAATCCACGATAATCTACGATAAAACTACTCAAGACAAACTTATGTTCTTTCAATGAGAAAATAGTTTGTTTTTGGACCATCACTGGAACACAATATTAAAACTGGCGTCTTCTTCACAGTGAGTACTTTAGTGTATTTTCTTTTTTTAAACAGACAACTTTCTAAGAACAAATTTGTGTCTTAAACAATATTGTCATGCAACATAGTCAATTGTTTCATTTTATAAACTGACATTTTTTTTTTTGTGTAACATTGCAAAAATAAATAAATAAATAAAATTAAATATTAAATCAATATGAATATTACTCAGAAATTGTGTGCTTCAAAAAGTTGAAACAAAATGTTTTAAAATGTTAAAATTGAAGATGTACACATTTTTCATATCAATGTATGGAAAACTGAATCAGTTGCTGGACAGATAAATAAATGTCTTAGACAAGTAAAAGTAAGCTCATGAGTCTTCTTCTCCTCAAGACTTCCGTACATTTCCATGCCACATTTTTGAGGCGCTCCCCCGAGTGGCCTGCCAAGTAATTGCTCAATAAATAATGAACAATGGAGCGGTTATTGTGGGTGTATATTAACTACAAATATCGCGATACTTGCGTAGGCGTATCGATAATCAATCGGGAGACAAAGTATCATGATTTATCGCAATATTGATGTATCATCACACTCCTACTAGTTAGTGGATGCCGACAAATCTTATTTCAATGGAACACAGCAGTTGATACAAGTCAAAATCAGGTGAATTGAATCTATGCTACCATCACTGCAATGCTTACTTGCCACCTTTATTAAAAAGCAATGATGTCACTAAACTCATTTTGCATTTCATAAACTGCATTATAATTTAAGTGGGGGAAAAGAGACACTTGTGGCTATTATACAGTTCAACACTGACATAATGATTTCGATAGCGCCTTTCAAGGACGTTTAAAGACTCCTATTGAAATATTGCGTACGTTGTGGCCAGCATGACCGCAAATAGGCGAGTGATGTCAACTGGTAGGCGAGCCTCCTTGTTGAAATCACAGATTGATAAACTTCACATGAGGATGCAGAGAAAGTTCTTATGAAAAAAACAAAAGCCATCCAGTTATTTGAAAGCATCTTTTTCTGGAGCAGGGCATACAATATAGAATTTGGGTAAGATGCATGGCATTCTTTTTCACAACTTTAGATTTTTACTCTAAGCCATCGGCTATTTAATTTGATTTATTGTGCTTAAGATCCCTCAAGGAGAAATCCAGTTAATGAATTTGTTTTTTAAGCATCGGAAAATTCTGATCTGACACATCAGTGCAGTTTTTCCCTTGAAGGCAAGCTGAACCTGAGCTCCGTGCCTTTTCAGCTGGGCAGGTTGGCAGCTAAAGGGACGGAACCCGGCCGGAGGCGACGTCAGCCCTCTGCTAGAGAGCGCTGGTTGTCTGAGGGTGGGAGGAGCTGTCTCCTCGACTGTCCCCGCCTTTATCCTGACATCTTTTTTTATTGCCATGTTTGTTTGTTTTTTGTTACCAAGATATTCAAACACTGCATGGCAAACTTTGATCCACATGCACGATGAATGTGTTTGACCGCGTGGGTTCATGTTGACATTTCACATCCATGCAGCACATTCATTGATTCAAAACTGCATTTCCTTGGCTGATGAGTTTGCTCATGTGACGTTTCTCTGGCAGAAGCGTCATTGTTTCTTCTAAATGATGCATGCGGCCTCTTTTTGTCATACGTAATGGTCCAGCATTACGTAATGCGCGTCTGTCCCCCCCCCCCCCACTAATGGTGGCATTGCAAGGTAGCGACATAGTATCACTGTCCTTTCTGCAACAGCTCCCTCACGATCCTTTCGCTCTTGTCTCTAGTGAGCTCATTGCCATGCGCGCATTCTGGCATGCAAGTGACCTTCAGAGTACTCTTCGTCTACTTTCCTCTTCACATACGGCAGAAGCCCAGTATCATAAAAAAAGCACTTTCTTCAGCTTGTAGTTGATTTATTCACATGCCCTTGCCCCCTCTTTTAAAAGCCCTCATAATACAACCACGGCATATCAAATTACAGAGGTAGTGCCAAAGTGTGTCTTTGACCCAGGCGGTGTGTACACAGGGGTAGTGAATGCGATAGATTGTAAGAACATGCATCAATGTACATTTACAGGAGGAGTCAGGCTTGTGAATACTGCAGCCTCAGCTGGATGCAGTCGATTGGCTTCTTTTTCCCCCACCCGCCTCAGACCCCCACTGCCTTGTACTGTCCGCCCCTCCTCCCCACACTCGCGCGCGCTCTCTCTCTCTCTCTCCTTCTCTGAGCACCTCGAGCTTTGGTAGCGGTACTCTTGAGCATCCTTGTTGCTGCTATAAATATCCGCTGGTAGCAGTAGAGCGGCAGCATCAGCAGGCAGGCCAGAGGGAGGTGCCGGAGACCGGACCAGAGGACAGGACAGGTGGAGGGGATGATAACAAGTCTGCCAAGAGAACACGATGGTTGATGATTAGTTTGTTCCCAGTCAAGTAGAGGACAGAAAGTGTTTTTAAATGTTTAAGTTGTTGACCTGTGCTAGACTTTAGGAGTCATTCAATCAGAGCAGCTCTTCTGGACTATATTCAAACTGGACTGTCAATGGCTGATGCTGGATTACCATTAAGACTTGAGTTGAGAATGGAGCTGCACTTCGTCTATGCCAGAATCTGCAACCCGCACCAGTCTGCCGCTCGTTGAGTTTTGTAGAGACATGTGGGCCGGGGTGGGGCTGAGATGTCATGCTCCTGTGTTGCTGGTGGTGCCTGAGGTCAGAAGCGGGAGAGCTGGACAGCAGGCGGGTGGAGCACCGCGTGCTGAACTGTGAGGCCGGCGCCTCCGCCACCGCCATCACGGCGCTCTCCCTCGACCAGTGGGAGCCCCAAACTAGCAACGCTGCCTCGCAGCCCTCTCAGAGGTCTGCTTGCTGCAAGCAGGCCTTAGCGTGGTCTTTTTAGCAAACAATTGTTTTTCCACACTTATTACTGTAAACTGTGTTGATGCATTTTCAGCCAATCAAACCGTGTTTGACTTGTTTATTTCAGCGTGAAAAATTCAACCTTCAGCCTGCCATCCTACCACACCTACAGTAACAGCTATGACTACTCGGAGCGGAGTCGGCAAAGTGAACATGCGGGCCTGTGTGGGCTGTCAAACCTTGGCAACACTTGCTTCATGAACTCTGCTGTGCAGGTAACAGTGCAAGGGTGCACTTGAATTGAGCATGAAAAGAGTGATGTGCAAGGCAAGGAGAATGTGAATGTCAATAAAGCCCATCCAATCTGTGATTATCACTGTCCTCTGCCGCTCTCATGTGTTCTCAGTGTTTAAGTAATATCCCTCCCCTGACGGACTACTTCCTCAAGGACAAGTACACCAGTGAGGTGAATGAGGACAACCCACTGGGCATGAAGGGAGAGATTGCCAGAGCCTACGGTGAGCTTATACAGCAACTGTGGTCCTGCAAATACAGCTATGTTACGCCAAGGCCTTTCAAGGTTGGACACCACCAAAACAAAAAAATCCATCTTGCTTTTTGCGTTCCAACTTAGCCTGGGTTCCCTTGTGTGTTTCTCACTCCAGACCCAAGTGGGCCGCTTTGCCCCTCAATTCTCAGGCTACCAGCAGCAGGATTCTCATGAGCTGCTGGCCTTTCTCCTGGACGGTCTTCACGAGGACTTGAACCGGATCAGGAAGAAGCCGTACATACAGCTCAAGGATGCTAACGGCCGGCCCGATAAGGTCGGGAGCTGAACGTTCATGCAAGGGGGATCATTGGGAATTAATTAAAATAATCCTTCCTCACAGGTTGTGGCGGAGGAGGCTTGGGAGAACCACATCAAGAGGAACGACTCCATCATTGTGGATATCTTCCATGGCCTTTTTAAGTCCACCTTGGTGTGTCCTGTGTGCTCCAAAGTCTCGGTGACTTTTGATCCTTTCTGTTACTTGACGCTGCCTCTTCCCATGAAGAAAGAGCGCACACTGGAGGTTTATCTAGTCAGACTGGATCCTCTGGCCAAACCCACACAGGTAAGCTTCAGCACCAGCGAATGTCTTCGACATCCTCTCGGCATGGCCTCTCACTCAATTGTTTTTTCTCAGTACAAATTGACCGTGCCAAAAGTGGGCTACATCTCTGACCTGTGTACCTCCCTCTCCCCTTTGTCTGGGGTGCCTGTTGAGAAGGTACGGACATTCCAATGTTCAGATGAGCTCCGTCTTTTAAAAGCTGTCACATGAAAACATTGAGCTTGTTGCACAGCCCAGTATAGACGTTGAATCATTTCAAGTGTCCTTGATCATACAGAAGCACGTGGGCCGGGCAATGTTTTGTCCTTTTCGTTATTGAGCCAGAAAGGCTCTCAGTGAAGTGCAGATCTCCGTCTGCCAAGGAGCAACTATCCTAATTTGGCATCAAATTGCAACCATAATAGCAATTCACTCTTTACATGCGACTGGATCTTGTTGGAGAAAAAAAAAATGCCTCGTCATCTTGCAACATTATCAAAAGCAGAATGAAAGTCCTGGATCTCGACCAAAGTGTAATGCATTCTGTCCTCCACGCAAGTTTTGTGCATAGTCTTTGCATAATCTTGCCATAAAACAACAATAGAACAAAATATACAAGTTGTATCTACCTGAGAGGTGATAGTTTTTTCTGTACATTTTGTTTTAACTTGACTCTGTTGTTTCCCACCAACACGCAAAATCCTCCCCAGATGATTGTCACAGACATCTACGGCCACCGTTTCCACCGGATCTTTGCCACCAATGACAACCTCAGCAGTATCATGGAGAGAGATGATATCTATGTGTGAGTGTCAAATGTTTTGATGCCAATCACTGACTGTATAGATAGACCACTTAGGCAGCCTTTTCTGCCTATAGGTCACCTCTTACAGGTGTAAAGATGAAGTCAATGATGCGTTCTACGAATATGAATCTTCCGTAGGTTTGAGGTCGCAGTGAACCGAGTGGAGGACACGGACCACGTTGTGATTCCGGTGCACTTGAGGGAAAAGTACAAACAGTCAGGATACAATCAGACCAGCACGCCGCTTTTCGGACAGCCTTTCCTCATCGCCGTGCCTCGGACGCTTAATGAGGACAAACTCTACAACATGCTGCTGCTGCGCCTTTGGTGGGTTTATACGCATTTGTGTTTAGTCTCACCAAACATTAACACGTCAATTATTTGTTCATTGCCATTTTTAATGCCTCCCACTGCTTCTCTATGAATGAAAGTGCTCTTGTGTTTGCAGCCGGTTTGTGAGGTCCACTGTAGTGGAAGATGAGGACGACTGTGAAGAGAGCCAGTCAAGCAAACGACACACTGTCAACGGCAATGCTACCAATGGCGTATTGGAGGAGGGGTCGCCAAGTTAGTGAAAGGCTCGTCTTGTTTGAGTTGTTGACATCTTCATTCCAAATCCTTTTTTCTTGCTTCAGGCGAAATGGAGACTGACGAGCAGGACGACGAGTCCAGTCAGGATCAAGAGTTGCCCTCCGAGAACGACAACAGCCAGTCCGAGGACTCTGTGGGTGGCGACAACGAGCTGGAGAACTGCACAGTTGCGCCGCAGCGCTCCAGCAAAGGCCATCAGAGCAGCGGGCACAACAAAAAGAGACTTTTCACATTCCAGCTCAATAACATGGGGAAAAGTGACATCTCGCTCATCAAGGAGGACACGAGGCAGATCCGCTTCGATGAGGGACACTTGCGGCTCAATGGTAGGACGTGCGGTGGAGCCAGCCCGGCTTGAATTAACATTCCCCTCTTGGACTCACTTTGAGGATTCCTATTTCTTAATTACTCATGTGAGTCTGTCATTGTCTTCCAGACCGCTCTTATCTATCTTTGGATTGGGAACCCGAGATGAAGAAAAAGTACTTTGACGACATGGTTGTTGAGGTAAGCATCGCATCTTAAATAGAACTCTTCTCTTATATGCCCTAATGGCCATCAATGTGCATTTTCTCCAGGACTTTGACAAGCACGAGAGCATGGCGTACAAGCCTCAGAAAAAGGCCTACTTCAAGCTCAAAGATTGCATCGAACTGTTCACCACAAAGGAGAAGCTGGGAGCTGAGGACCCCTGGTGAGTACAACATTTATACTCACTGCACAAGCACACTTCATTTGAAGTTGAATACATTTGCATCGAATCATTTCAGAGCTGTTTGTTTAAAAATATATATTGATGCCAAATGATTAAATTAAGCACAGCATATTATGAGCAGTGTTGATGTTTAAACTGTGTGGAACGTTACATTGTCATACAGTAATAGTAGGGGGGAAAAAACAATTATTATTTTTGTATTTTTTTTTTTAATTAATATTTAGGCCTGCCTCCAAAGTGCAGTGCACGTTTACATAATATTTCATGAAACATGAAAAGTTGAAATGAAGCCATGTGTTTGTTTGTTTGTTAGTTAGTTATCTGATTTATAAATTCACTAATTTATGTTTACAACACACTTGGTTGGTAGAATTTTGTGACGCTGTCATTGTGAAAGCTTAAGAAATTGCAAGTCAGTGTTGAGTTAATTAACAACTGTAATGGGGACAATTCATTTTTTTACCTTTGTTTAGCATAACCAAAACATCTGTTTATACATATGTGCGTAAAAAAAAATAAAAAATGGGAGGAGGACCTAGAAAAACATGATCACATTGCAATATTGAGCAGGGAAAGGGGAGAAAAAAAAAAACGACATTCAATTATTTCTCCAAATTGTACAGCGGCAGTACTTGTTGTAAAAGGTTTTCGAAACTGACATGTACCACAATTGTACAGGTACTGTCCAACCTGTAAGCAGCACCAGCAGGCCACAAAGAAGCTGGACCTGTGGTCTCTGCCTCCAGTGCTCGTGGTCCATCTTAAAAGATTCTCCTACAGTCGCTACATGAGGGACAAACTCGACTCGCTTGTTGACTTCCCGCTCAGGTACACATCATCAATGAAATGAACATCTCAACTGGCCTCGTTTACATAATGTTGTCTTTGTAGCGATCTGGACATGTCGGAGTTCCTGATTAACCCCAACAGCGGACCGTGTCGCTACGACCTCATTGCTGTGTCCAACCACTACGGCGGCATGGGCGGAGGCCACTGTGAGTGTCGCTTCTTAAAGTCAGGATAAACAATTGGAGACAGACCTATTATAAGATGTCTGCTCGAGTCGTGGCTGCTGACAGGCACTTTGTTTCATTGTGAGGCGCTCACATCCAAATTCAGCACTTTCAGCATCATTGCGGGTTTTGATGTGTCGTCTTCTCCGTCCCGCTCAGATACTGCTTACGCCAAGAACACAGATGATGGAAAGTGGTACAACTTTGATGACAGCAGCGTGTCGCCTGCCAGCGAGGATCAAATAGTGGTGAGTGTACTCATCAAAAAGACAAGCCTGATGGCACCCAGTGGGAAAGAATCCAATGTGAAATGATCCTAAAAGTTGTATATACTTGACTATTTTAGTTGGATGCACTACATCAGTGAAAAATGTGAAATGTGGGTCCACATAGTCCAACTAAATGATGCTTGTAGAAACATGCCATTAAATTCCATTTCAGCTGAGCACACTCAGTGTGCTAATGTGAGCGCAGGGACATGAAGTGCAAGACATTTTCAAACAGAGGGTCACTTCATACAATCGTAGACAACCCCAGCGTATCATATCTCTACTTATGTCAACCTCTGACGATATCAAAACAAATGCCACACTATTTTGGCTTTAAGCCTTTTTCTCAGCGTACAGTGCACTCAAAAGTTTGTCAATTGTAAATGCAGGCCCACCAAGAGAGAAACCATTTTCCGTTTTATCACTTTTGAAA
Source organism: Festucalex cinctus (assembly GCF_051991245.1). Lineage (NCBI taxonomy): Eukaryota > Metazoa > Chordata > Actinopteri > Syngnathiformes > Syngnathidae > Festucalex > Festucalex cinctus. The sequence continues at coordinate 16,402,774 of NC_135426.1, forward strand.
AATGGCGGAAGTGAAAACGATGGACCGCGACAAGTTGTATTCTCATGGCTCCACTGTGTTCATGTCCAGTCCAAAGCGGGCTACGTGCTCTTCTACCAGCGCCAGGACACCGTCAAAGGCACCGGCTACTTCGCTCTTGACCGTGAGAAAGAGGAGGAGGAAGAGGAAGAGGAGGAGGAAGAGGAAGAAGAAGAAGTAGTAGAAGAAGAGGAGGAAGAGGAAGAAGACGTGGAGGACGATGAGAGCGAAGGCAGACGGAGCGCCTCCTCGGTTCGGGGCGCAGCCTCTCCTGTCACCGCCGCTGCCGCCGCAGCTGCAACCGAGGACCTGAACGAGAACCAGTGCGGTAAGAACGACAATGAGGAGGAAGAGGAGGCGCTCAGTCGAGATGTTCCCGTGAGCGCTAACTGACAAACGGTGACATAAACAGTCGGAGCAAGGAGAGCGCGAGAGATGGGAATCTTTCCATCCAAAGCCATATGGACACACAGCATGGCAAGCAGGTGCCATCAGGCCCACCCGGGCTCGCCAGGTGGAGCCAAAGTGGGCGTGACCTCGGCGCTACGCTGACAATTCAGAGCCCTCCTCACTGTTTGTGTCGCCTGTTGCTTTTTGGATTGAAAAGGACTTTGTGGCCGTTTTGATTGGAAGGCTACATCAAAGCGCTTTATGTTGCCATGTTCATTTTATATCTCTGAGAGAAAGTTGTGATTTTAGTATGTACATATTTGAAAGACGGAGCAGTCTTTGTCATTCTGCGCTGAAGCGTTGTGAACTTGCACAATCACCAACCATCTACTTTTGGTTTTGTTTTTTGTTTTTTTCCCCCCCCACGTTCTTATTGCCAAACACTGCAGTAATTCAGAGATGAATGTGAGGTGACTTTTCTCTGATGTACCCCAACAATGTGTAGAGCAATCTGCCTTCCTTCCTTCGCGTCTCAAGTCTGGACGCTTGTTAGGTAATTTAAATTGAAAACCCCTAAATTAGTTTTGCTCCTGCTGTGACCTTGTTTTGATGCCCAGCTGTCTTTGGTGCCCTCTGTTGGTCTTTTAGCACTCCTGTCTGCAGCAAAATTGATTTTGTGCTCAATTATGACGACGTGCCATCATACATATATAAATGATAATGGTGTCTTCAATGGTCTGCTATGCATTTTCCAGTCTTAACTCCATTTTGTGAGCTAACGACAATGTGGGTGTGCGCGTGCTCAGCCTTAACTCTTAATCTCACACACTTCTTTCCCTCCCTTTTGCATGGCCCCTTTAAACACACTTGAATGTCAACGTGATTTAAGCAGCTCTGCTTGTCATGTCACAGTCACATCTCTCTTTTTTTTTGTTGTTGTTATCCACAGGAGGGCCAGAATGTGAACACTGACCACATGTATGTGATCGCCTTTTTTCTCCCCCTCTTCATAGGCCGCCGTTTAGTTTTGTTGTTTGGCTTTCCCGGGTTGGTTGAATGCGATGGTGACGGCTTCTCGATGAACGTGTGCCTCTCCATGAGGGGTGACATGCTTCTTCTTGTGCTTTTTGGGTGAGTCAGGTTCAAGGAGGGCAGGGGGGGGGAATCCTTTTTGGCATATGGGATCACGATCAGCTGGAGTTATCTTGTGGCAGGTTGTTGTCTCGGTGATGCATTTAATTTAATTTTATTTTTTTTTAATTCTCCATGGTGGAGTGTGGCTCTTTTTTTTCTTTCAGCTGGCAATCCATTGCTTCTTTAGCATCTCCGTGCTTCTTGCCTTGCTTTTCGGCCGACTCACCCCCTTCCGAACGAGCGAGAACGAGACTATACCGTATTGTACATAAGACTTCACTCTGTGAGTGCACATTTGATAAAAGCTTATTTATTTATATGTAAGCATTTAATAAGGAAACTATATATTTAAAACCCTGGCAAGAGTGTAAAAAATCTGAATGAGATAGTGAGGTGGAGTTGCCTGTACTCTTGTCAGGGAGGGTTGGTTTGTTTTTTTGTTTTTTTAAATAACAAAAGGATGGCTTTGTTGTTTTGGGGACTTTTTTTTTTTTTTTTGTACAAAAATAATCCAGGCATCGTTGCATGATAAGGGGTTTCCAGGTTTGGTTGCACTTGAGTTCACTTGGGTTTACATTTGAAATGTGCATGTGTATTTATACACAATGTTCAATAAAGTTGTGTCATGCTTTTAGTGGCTTTTCTTCACTGACAAGTCTGGTGTGTGTGTGTGTAACAAACACATTTTGTGACATTACTTAAACTGCTGAGTTCAAACTAAGACAAATGTGTCTGAAATAGATAATCCAGCAGGGCTGTTTTTATACCCATGCAGAACTTTCAGTTGAGGATTTGGCCCAGCACATTGGCTCAAGATTTTGATCTTAATGTGGGGTCAAAACAAATCCCAAGAAATGGATGACTAGATAGTTGTAGTTAAAAAAATATATTTGATAAACATTTTCTAAGAAGACAAATATTCAACCAAATGTGCTGGGTCAAAAATAATGTGTAAAAGTACACAGTGAATGAGTTGGGAAAATAAGCCAACATTTTCGAGTGTGTAGAATGCCAAATGTCTTTCAATTGTTGTCCTTACAGTTGAATGCAATCAATTGAATGAAAATAGGATGCATCATTGTCATTAACACCCATGCTACTTTTTCACTATTTGTCCCAAATGGATTTGACGGTCCTACTTAAGACATTGGTTTTGTGTTTATCTGCACAACAAGGAATTGAGATCAGACTGTAATTATACTCTTTATTTTTTCTTTATTTTATTTTTTTTCATCCCACCCCTTGCAACAGTAGAGTTGCACAATTAAGTAAACATGAAAATGTGTTTTTTTTTTTTTTTTTTTTTTACTTCTGGAGGAACCTCATACAAAAGGTACAGTTGACATTCACAAAGCAGGAAAGTTACGAGGCCACTACAATCCCAACTCGTAGCTGTTTTTGCTATAAATCGACTTAAAAAAAAAAAAAAAGAAAAGCAGCTACTTCATATTACAAGTACAACAACTTTAGAGAGGGTAGCAAACTGAATGGACACAGCCATCTCTGTTCTTGGCTGTTTTTTGACAATAATACACCAACCTTGAGGATGTATGTACACTCTGTATCAACCACTTTGACCCAACATTGAACCTGAGTTGATGTGCAGAAGTTGGGTGGCACGATGGGGCGAGAGAAAGAGAAAAAAGTAATTACATTCATCTAATGGACAAAAATAAAGGCTGAATGACAAGTCAAGCTAGGATGAACATTCAACACAAGCCCTGACGCGATATGTTTCACATCAAATCGTACGATAAATAAATCTTTTCAATCAGCCACAACAGCACACAAAATGCCGAATATGAATTCTATTGAAATACATTTCTCATGGAATGTACAGGAGGAAAATGCAGGTAGAACATAGGTCGTTTTTTTAAAAAGAAAAAAAAAAATGGGCTGAACATGACATGATGGCTTCCTCGTTCTTCCCCTCTGCACATCTTTTAGATTCAACTTGCTGATCACGCTGCCATTTATCCTTCATTTTGGAATCAAGACCGGAACTAAACATTTGTAAATGAACACTGCAACCACAACTAAAACTAAACAGTGACACTCAATTTCGCGATACAACAAGTTACGGGAATGCAAATTGAGTCTATGCAGTGGAAACATTTGATCCCAACAAGTGGATGCATGCACAAAACAGAGCCATTATTTTTGTTCTTCTCTTTATGTACCTGCTAAGCGACGCCGGTCCAATTAAAGTGCAATCAACCAACTCAACATCTATCGTATTCATTTTCAAGAAACTGCTGATACCTTCCTTAAGCTGCTGCCCGTTTATTAGAATGAATTTTTCAATGCAAGTGATGTGGGGACACCTTTTATTTTTTATTTTTTTTATTTTTTTTGTTATACTTTAGCTCTGCCAAGTGATGGATGCTGTCAGTCAGAAAGTAGATCCTTGAAAGCAGAAAAATGCCTTCGGTTCTATGTTACGGTTATTTTGTAAGCACCTCAAAAGCTTGACTATATGGACTCAATAGGGACACCTGACTTGACTTAGCCTACCTAATAAATGTGTCCCAGGACTTTAGTCCACATTGTGTAGCTGCAGTCTCTTGGGTTATAATGCCACTTACTTGATCAAGAGGCAATGGTGAGTCACTGTAGCCCAGTTTTGTAGCCCTAACAGGACAATAAGCTCCTGTTTGCACCACAATGTATATGTGTGTTTTTTTGTTTTGGCTGATCTCTCCAACTGAAATGTGCAAAAATAATTCAGGGGGGATAACTTTTTCAAAGTGCACAGTTTGCCGCTCAGGGCTGACGGTTGCCGTACATAAGCGGGATGATGAAGACGGAGATGTCGTCCCCGGAGCCCAAGCGCTCGTTGGTGATCCTCCAGCCTCGATCCCTTAGCACGCCGCGCGCTCGCATCACCAAATCTTGCGCCGCCATTGTATACCTAACCGGCACAGGTAGTCAGAAAATGACATTTTTGATTTGACAATGGCCGCAGCTTATTTTCTATATTAGCTTGAATTATTTTTTTACATAGAGAGAGAGAGAGAGAGAGAGAGAGTCCAGTTTTTAAATTGTATTTGGAATTAATTCACTCATTTTTCAACAGCATAAGTAGGAAAAAAAAAAAATCTAGTCTTTATAAAATTACATTTTCACATAACACGTTAAAATGTTAGTAAAATAATGTAATTATATACAATTTAGATACCAGTGTTTATAATAAAGTATATGAAATCAACACAAATCTTAAATTAACGTGAAATTGTTCATTTTAATTTAAGTGGCTAAATCATTCAGGTTAAAAAAAGAAAAAAGAATCTATACCACATTTTATTTGATGAACGACATATTTTATGTGATGATAAAATAAGAATTGATTTTCATTTTATTTATCCATTCATCCATTAGCCGAACCGCACTTAAAACAATATATATATATGTATTATTTATTTTGTATTTTTTTGATGGCCCAAGATGAGGTTTAAAAAAAAAAAAAAAAAAAGGTGTATATTCTGGATAATTGTTGATTTTGTGTACAATGAATCAACTAATATTCAATTGGAAAAATTACTTATTTACTTGCGGCATTAAAATAAAAATCTAATAAAATAAGTAAAACAATAAAGAGCTACAGTACATAAATGAATGAATGATTACTAAATAAATAATATGAATTAAGCAATTTGAGGAACAAAATAAGTAAATGAATGGCTATAGTTTGCCCAACCGTGGTCAAGCTCCATCATTTCGATACACTGACAGCAGAAACGATGCTTTAACAAAAAATAAAAAAAATAAAAAAAATAAAAATAAAAAAGAGAGAGTCCCAACCTGTGAAGGTCATCTGGATCACAGTTGGCGAGGAAGGTGGAGACGGCCTCGCCGACTTCCTGGTTGGACAGGACGTCCCAGAGACCGTCGGTGCCCATCACCAGGACGTCATCTGCGCCGTGCTCGTACTGCGTCAAGTTATACACCTTCACCTGTGTGAGTCAAACGACCCGGTGCTCTTTTATTTTGCCACAACTCTCAATCAAACTGCGTTTTTTTTTTTTTTTTTTTTCCCCTAACAGCGCCCACCTCGGGAAGGCAGGACAGGAAGGGCTTGATGTAGATGTTGGAGTCGTGAACTTTGAGGTCGTGGTCGCCGAGGCCGCGCGTCACGCCGATGGTCGCCAACACCCGAGCCTGGGAAATCAAACCTGCAGTCTCAACTTCCAGACTTAAGTCTCAGGTTAGTCTGACTCACCTTTTTCCCTTCGCCGTATATCAGCGGGAATTTCAGATCTTCGTCCTCGATGGTCTTGTACGCCCTGTTTTCAAGATCAGCAAAGATGCGAGTCTGACAACATACTGCACAGTTGCAATTCTATTACCTGGATGCTCACAATCAATTTTTCATCATAAAGACACCTGATCTTCATCTAAGTCACATACGGCAAGTTTCACAAAACTCAACTTGTATTATTAGTAAAAAGTCACATTATATGAAAGTCATAATATTTATACATTTACCAGAAAGTTTGACTACTGCAGCAAAAACATTTGTATGATAATACAATAATTAACTCATTCACTGCCATTGACGGAAAAAGACGTCAAATGATACATTTTCTGCTAGGCTGGCAGTGAATGTGTTAAAAAGGCTACATTTGGAATGTTACACCAGTAAGAATTAAAAAAAAAAAAAAAAAAAAAGATCAAATGGGGAAAATGTTACAAAAATTATAAGGGGAGGACATTACAAGTAAAATTACTTGTGAAAACTTGCATTATTAGCAAAAAAAAATCTGTACTATGTATTATGAGGTTGAGTTTGAATGCCACAAAAAGAGTTCACAATGTTATAAGGAAAATAACTTGGAAATTGAAGAAAACTGAATTATTCCGTGCAATATTGCAATTCCAATATGAGAGAAAAAAAAAGCACAATTATGTGGGGAAAAGTCCCAATATTACTAAAAAAAATAATAATAATCATAATATAACAATAATAATAATAATAATAATAATAATAATAATAATAATATTAGACACAAAAAATGAAGTTACGTAGATACTGGATAGGTTGCCATATTTCTAAAAATGTTTTTACTTTAGTTTTATGAGAAAACTACAATTTTATGAGTTGTTGAACAAAAAGTTGTAATTCAAGACAAAGTTGGAAATTTAAAGACATTATTATGACAAACAAAGTTGTAATATTAGGTTAAAAAAAATAATTCGGTAAAAAGTAACAATATTAAAATAAAAAAGTAGTAGTATGTGAACACATTTTGAATTTACGAAAAGAATATATTGGAACCAAAAAGTTGGAATACTACAAGAAAAAGTCAGAAATAACAAAAAAAAAATCACAATGTTAAAAAGAGGAAAAAGTTCCATCCATCCATTTTCTTGACCGCTTATTCCTCACAAGGATCGCGGGGGTGCTGGAGCCTATCTCAGCAGGCTTTGGGCAGTACACCCTGGACTGGTCGCCAGCCAATCGCAGGGCAGAGGAAAAGGTTATATTGCATAAATAAAACATGGAAAAAGTTACTACTTTTTTTTTTTTTTGCAATACTTTAACACCTCTAACCTCGTCATTTGTTGGAGTGTAGTTGCCAATTTTTTTTTTTCAACTAAACCTAAAACCTGTAGTGGCATTACGAAAAACAAATTGTCTATTGTTGTTACTGTTACTTTACGTAATGTATGCAAGTCTTTCCAAGTCGTTTCCTTCCATGATTTGTCAGTCAGCATTGAACGCGGCTGGTGTGCAGACATGGCCTACCATCCGTTCATGGTGAAGTCCCTGTAGAGCATCCTTTTGCCCACCTCCTTCCGCTGGACCCTCCGCGGGAACTCCAGGTGCGTGAACTCGTTCCCCAACAGGTGAGGCTGCATGAAACCCTGCGGACGCGCAAGTCGGACACTTGTTCTTTCATTATAGTTTTGGAATTTTTGATTTTAGTTTTTATTTTGTTTTTTAAATTGAGTTAGTTTTAGTTCTTTAATAAATGCTTAGTTTTAGTTAGTTTCAGTATTAGTTGTAGTTTTTTTTTTTTTTAACTCTTTTGCTGCCACACATTATCAAAAAAAAACTTTAATATGACAAAGGCTTTGATCATTTACATCATCCTTGAAAAGGTTAAATTTCATCATGTTTCATTGTAATTTCATATGCAATGAGCCCATTTAAAAGAGCTACAATGCTGCCATCTGCTGGCCATAGATAGTGAGTGTTTATGATTCCACAACTCATTGACCAGGCAGCCATGCTCCACTTATACGGTGATAAAAACAAAACAAAACAACAACAAAAAATGTAGTTGACAATCATTATCATCGTTTATGGCGGCATACATCGTGATTTTACTAATCGTTATTAAACGTTTTTGGCGGTCAAAGAGTTAATGTGTATTACTTGTGCGCAATATTTAAAAAAAACACCATGGGAGCGATGTCATCTTTTGGTGCTTTTCTATTGGCTGCTGCTAGATGACGTCACTTCTGTGTGACATACTTTCAATCGTTATTATTCCCGGTTTTTAACAAAATAAATCAACGAAAAATCACATTTGCAAATCATCCCTCCCCAAAGTCTCATGCTTTAGATTAATTACCAAAGACTAAAACGAAGGACAAGTTTGCTATAATTATAGTTAGTTTTAGATAGTTTTGTAAACATAAAATGTAGTTTGTTAGTTTTTGTTTTTTAAAAAGCATTTTAGTTTTTTTTATTTTAATAAAATGTTTCGAGTTATAGTTTTAGTTATTTCATTAGTTTTTGTGAACTAAAATAACGTTTAATGGCACCTGTGTTTTTCGACACCCTCCCTTCTTACTTTGACCATCTCCAAACATTTCTGTTTTTGTTAATTTATTTGAACTGAGTCAAATGCCATTTTCAGCATATGTCGCGGGCCACTGAAAAATGGACGATGGGCCGCAAATGGCCCCCGGGCCGTAGTTTGGACACCATGTCATATTAGCTCAAGGGCCGCATGGAGGAAAATATATTACCAAGTGTGCCGGATTGGTAAAATAATGGTATATAACTTTTACCGTCAATTATGCGCCCGTTTTCACTATTTGTGGACTAGCCCTAAATTACGGAGCTCAACTGTAATCATACTGTTCCAGAAAATAACATGGATGCAAACGTAACGTGGCAACACTTTGCCTGTATGTGTTCTGGACGTGTTAAATCTACCTGTTTTGCATATATATATTGTTCACAGAATGCATTGTGTGGCACAGTTAACGCATTCACTCGCCGCCATTTTCACTGAAGCAACCCCCTTCGCTCTTGGCTGTTTTCCTGGATTTTGACTGATTTTTGCAAGGCCCAAAGAATATTGTGTTCTATTGTTATAAAAACATGGAACATACCAACAGAAAGATTAGAGTCTCTTCTTTCATCAGGAACAAAAAGTATATTTCTATCTGTTTCCATTTTGTAGCAATTAGCATTAGAATGTAGCTAAGTTTGATCATTATTCACATCATTATTTGTTGCAACAAGGCCCTGGTTGATCTCTTATACTCTGCTGCCACCTGCTGGCCGATTTTGTAATAGCTACCATTGGTTTAACAGTTCTCTTAAGTTCAGAGGCGGCATCAAAGCCTTCTGTATGCCCTATCATAAAAAAAAAAAATGTATAAATACGTCTTTGGAACACTTAATATTTGAAATAGAACGTATGTATACGTTTTTGGGAGCAAATGACTTAATGATGTTATAAGGATGTTAATCCTTGTCATATATATTGTGTTACCAATAATTAATTTGTGTGGTATTTAACATGTTTATGTCGGTCTATGATTTGCAAATAAATAAATAAACAAACTGTAACTTTAAGTTGTGTGTAAAATAATGACATCCAGGACGATTCCGCCTACAACTTGCATTGCTCATCTGTGGACTGCTTGTGAAATAAATAAATTAAAAATAAATTTATGTTTTGATTGTGGCCAGCTGATTAACTCAATAACGTATAAATACGTTTTTTTTTTATGTTTTACGTGTCCCAAAGACGTATTTATATGTTTTTTGTTGTTTTTTTATGCTAGAGCATACAGAAGGCTTTGATGCAGCCTCTCAACTGCAAAGAACGGTTGCAGAAATGGTAGTTATTACACAAACGGCCAGCAGGTGGCAGCAGAGCAAAGGAGATCAACCAGGGCCATGTAGAAAAAAAGCTCAATTACAATTTTAAATAGATTTGTGAAAACTGATGAAACTTAGCTCTCTTCTAATGCTAATTGCTGGAAAACGGAAACAGATAGAAACATACTTTTTTTTTCCTGATGAAAGAAGAGACTTTAATCTTTTTTTTGATACGTTTCACGCTTTTATAACAATAGAACACAGTATTCTGTGGGCCTTGCAAAATCAGTCAAAATGCAGTAAAACAGCCGGGACCGAACGGGATTGCGAAATGTGAAAATGGTTGGGAGTGAATGAGTTAATTGGTCCGACATTACAAAATATTTTTTACTTTACAAAATCATCAGGCCCGCGGGCCGTATGTTTGACACCCCTGGTCTAATGTCTTACTTGGAAAATTGAGGTAAAAAAAAAAAAAAAAAGTTTTTTTAGTTTGTTTCTTATGAAACAATTCCGCAAAGTACGTTTGTTTTTGCTATTACAAGACAAGTTCCTTCTATTTCTTCATGAATTAAAACATACAAATCTGCTCTGTACCAGAAATTGTAGCCTCTGTCGTTCAGATTCTGGCGTAAATTCTGTGGACATTGGAACAATCTCGTTGTTCCTGATAATGATGGCCCTGCATGTCAAACCAACACAAAAGACACAAGTTGGGTGGAAACCTTTCGATGCAAAATCCCATCATCATACACACGCGCACGCACGCACGCACGCACCTGCTGTCGCCCGCGTTGCCAACATACAGCTTCCCCAGCATGTAGACCACGGTCAGAGCTGTGCATCCTCCTGAGATGTTGTAGGCCTGCTTCTCCCTCTCGATCTGTGCGTCCTGCATACGCAAAGGATGTCACAACTTTCAGAGTTGGACCGCTTCACTTTATGCTAAATGCAGTGGTGCCCGGGGGCCATTTGCGACCCGCCGTCCATTTTTCAGTGGCCCGCGACATATGCTAAAAAATGGCATTTGACTCAGTTCAAATAAAATAAACAAAACAAAAATGTTTGCAGATGGTCAAAGTATGAAGGGAGGGTATCGAAAAACTGGTGCCAATTAAGGTTATTTTAGTTCACTAAAACTAATGAAAAAAATAAAACTAAATTGTTACCCATTCGGCATCCATTGCAGCCTTGCAGTTTTTTTTTGTTTTGTTTTTTTCCTTGCCCTTTTGTGGTTTGATCAGGGGATGTTGTTGCTATTTGTCAACTGTTGGCATGTTGAGACTTTTGTGGGATGAAGGACTATATAAATTAACTTGACTTGACTTGGCTGAAAGGAGGCGAGTACAGGGAAAAACTCGAGGTTCATTGTGAAAAACCTGCTACATGTTACTACGGTAACTGACCGAGACCTGAAATGACCTCTTTTTATGAAACAGGCTAGTTCCCTCTGATCCTCTGGTTTTTGTTCCCTCCCTTTCTGAAACGCAGTGTTTCCCACTTTTCAGGGTTTCTATACCCAAATTTCTCACTAAACCTGCTTTGTGAAATACACACCACATCTGTTCAAAAACTCATTTTGATTTCCATTTCTAGCACCCTCTGGTGGTTAGTTTTGTTTTTTTTTAGTGCCGTTTAATTTCATACAGCATGTTGTGGCCCTCCTGTGTTTAACTCTTTTACTGCCACACGTTATCAAAGAAAAACTTTGATATGACAGAGGCTTTGATCATTGACGAAAACAGATACAATGCTTCCATCTGCTGGCCATAGTTTAGAATGTTTTAGATTCCACAACCCATTGACCAGGCAGCGCTGCACTTATACGTTGCACTGAGAATAAAATTTTCAAAAATTGTTGACGTTATTTAACGTTTATGGCAATATACGTCGTGATTTTACTGATCGTTATTAAACGTTTTTGGCGGTCAAAGAGTTAAAATCCACGCTCATGGTCAGATGAAGGGGCACGTGCTTGCATGTGCACCGAGTCAATATGTGGCGGAACTCGATGTGTGAGATTTATGTTGATGTGCATTACTATCGTATTGTGAGGTTCCTATTGTGGTAATATCGTATCGCGACGTTTGGATAGCCTTACATCCATCCATCCAGCCATCCATTTTCTTGACCGCTTATTCCTCACAAGGGTCGCAGGGGGTGCTGGAGCCTATCTCAGCTGGCTTTGGGCAGTAGGCGGGGGACACCCTGGACTGGTTGCCAGCCAATCGCAGGGCACACAAAAATTAGTTGTTGATGAAATAAAATCATTCAATGGCAGCCCAATTCAATGGCAGTGAACGAACGGTGACATCAAAGAGCCACGGGACGCCACCTACCATCTCTTTGAAGGCGTTCTCCACCGCTCCGATCACCAAGCTCTCATGCTGGATCTTCTTCTCGGCGAAGAAGCGCGGGGCCGGCGGCGGCGTGCTGCTGGGTGAGCCCGGAGCCCCGGCCGCACCCCGCAGCGACGCCGCCCTGTTCAGGGAGCGCTGGTGGGGGCCCGGCGTGTTGCCCTGCAACGAGGGGTTGCCCTCGGGCTCCTCGCCCAGGATGGTGGGCGGCAGGGAGGTCATGTTGTGCAGGATCTCCATGACGACCTGCAGCTGACAGGCGATGTGGTGCTGGAGCAGGCGGGAGGCCACCACGGCGGCGCCAGAACCGGCATGGCCATCAAATAGGGCCCAGTAGTGGAACACGAGTCCCTCGTGGTCCTGCATGCAAATGCAAAAATGCTGCCACACCAAAAAAAAAAAAAAAAAAAAGGGCCTTCCAAAGACAATATACTGTAACTCCATTTATGCGTTACCTCTCTCTAATACTGCACTGTTAAAAGCCTCTAAACTACCAGTAATCGACGGTATAAATGTGGGTGGAGCCAGCTGGGTCTTGTTTGTTACGGTGTCCCCCAGGGCTCAAAACTCAGTACAATGCTTTTCTTCCAACAACTTCTACACAGCTTTATGTATTTAAAAAAAATGTGGCGAAAGTTAAAATGATCTGACAGTTTTGAAACAAACACAAATAATTTGAATTTGTATGTAACATTTGAAAGAATATATTAACTCATTCACTCCCAGCCATTTTCACAGAAGCAGTCCCGTTTGCTCTCGGCTGTTTTACTGGATTTTGACTGATTTTGCAAGGCCCACAGAATATTGTGTTCTATTGCTATAAAAGCATGGAACCTATCAAAAGAAAGATTAAAGTCTCTTCTTTCATCAGGAAAAAAAAGTGTGTTTCTATCTGTTTGCAGTAATTAGCATTAGAAGAGAGCTAAGTTTCATCAGTTTTCACAAATCTGTTCAAAATTGTAATTGAGCTTTTTATCTACATGGTCCTGGTTAATCTCCTCTGCTCTGCTGTCACCTGCTGGCCGTTTGTGTAATAACTACCATTTCTGCAACCGTTATTTGCAGCTGAGAGGCTGCATCAAAGCCTTCTGTATGCGCTAGCATAAAAAAACAAACAAAAAAACACGTATAAATACGTCTTTGGGACACTTAGAACATAAAAAAAACTTATTTACACATTATTGGGAGCAAATGAGTTAATTATATGAATATATTTTTATTTTATGTTCAAGAAAAAAAAAGATTAATTCTCATCTTAATCTCATCGTTAACTTGTTTATAACAAATTTTATGAAAATTAACCAAGTATTTAGTCAAATAATGCGATTGAATTTACGGTAATAAAAATACGCAATAAATCAACTAACTGAAAGAGATGAATATGAAAATGACAAACAAGCTGCAGTACTGCGTGCACGCACGGCCGGTCATACCTCCCCAAGCTTGTTGTGCTCCATGAAGCGCAGTCCGGGGCCTTCGCCGTTGGGAAGGGAGTTGCGTCTCTTGGCCGTGGGGGTCTTGCTGGGCGTCATTGGGGGGCAGTAGCTCATGGGCCGCCTCCTCACCACCACCACCTCGCAGCACGCCTGGTCCTCGTTCACGGCGCTCTTTCCAGCATTAATCACTCTGGAGGAAAACGGGATCCGGGACAAACTTGTCAGCTGCTGTAAACTTTCAACACGGTTATATTATGGACACCGCCTTACACTGCTGGGTCAAAAGAAACCCAAATTGGGTGAAATTGTCAAGCGTGGGTGGGCGACATCGAAATGAGATCGAATCAATGCTGGCTTATTTCTATCCAGTGGATGAAGTTGAAAAAAAAAAAAGAGGCAAACTACGACATCAAAGTGAGCCCCGCTTGCCTATCAGACATCTGTGGAGAAATGAACATGACTATTTTTAGAACCCCGACTGTGGGTTGTTTTGTGCTCAGCAGCATCACTGACTCACAGATGCGATGGGCCGATTGTGACTGTATAAACGCGATTAGATAATGTCAACAAACAGTTTCAATTCCAAGCCTCGATTACTGTCAAACCAGATCCATTTCACACATTTTTTGCTTGTGCGCTTGACTGTTTTCAATTAATTCCCTGCAAACGGATTTTTTATCTGATCAAGGAACATTTTAGCTTTTCTTCCCAGCTGTCTGCCGGATTCACTCAGGAAAATGCACTTTTTAAATACAGGATGTACACACTTTAACTTTCTCTCAGTCTACACATCTGTGTTTTTGTTAATCTTTGGTGGTGATTTCATCCTAAACCCCCACGTCCCTAGCCTGTATTTTGCCATTTTGTGTTTGTTTTGTAAACAACGGGAGGGGGGGGGGTCGTCCTGTTGTTGACAAAACAAACACAAAATAGCAAAATACAGGCTAGGGGGGGTGGGGGTTTAGGACGAAATCACCACCAAAGATTAACATAAACACAGATGTGTAGACTGAGATAAAGTTAAAGTGTGTACATCCTGTATTTAAAAAGCTCATTTTTCGAAGTGAATCCGGCAGACTGCGCCTTTAAAACCTCATTTCCTCCTCAAAGTGTCACTAAAGGGGCGGCACGGATCAGGTTGAGTGGTGGTCTCACATCCGTGAGGCTGTGGGTTCAATCCTCAGCCCCAGTTACCATGTGGAAGTGTCCTTGAGCAAGACACCGAACCCCGATTTGCTCCCAATAGAGATTCCGGACGTCACGACTACCTCTCTGAAAATGCCCCCCCCCCCCCTTTCGGCATGAAAGCCGCGGTGCCGCGTTAATGGACGACCGTGGCGAGGAGGGCAAGAACGAGCGTTTATCCGTCATTTTAGAACATAGAACATTCTGAGCTTGTTTTTCAGCGACTGTTTTCATTTCCAAGCCACTTGACGTGCAGCGGGGGTGAAGGGTTACGCAAAGGAGCTCACAACAGGTGCAGTTTGGCCCCGTAAAAGGTCTGCGCATGCGCTCCATCGAGATGATTGTTGCGATGTAGCCCCAAACCGAAGCCGGAGGGCCCTTTGGGCGTGCGTGTGACTTACTCAGCGTATCCGGTGGCCCACGGTAATCTCCTGGTCTCCTTCAGGATGAGGATGGGCCGGGCGATGTGATCCGCGGAGCACTCGATTTCATCCGGGGAGAGTCCAAGGAACTCCGGCCTCATATAGGGGAATTTGACCGGCAGGTCCGAGCCGGGGCTGCCGCCTCCGCCGGAACCGCCGCCGGCCATGATCCCGCCCATGAAGCCGGCCACGGCGGACTTGACCCGGGTGAGCATGTTGGTGGTGCGTCGCGGCGGGGTGTCCGGCGGCCGGTGCGCGGCGGCGCCGCGGCTCCCTTTCGCCGGATTGCCCCCCAGCTCGGCCGCGCTGCTCGACGACAGGGCGAGACGGGAGGGAGGACGAGAGGCCGCGCGGTCGCTCAATGCCGCATCGATGGCGGCTCTTACGTACCGGCGGACGCGGGGACGAACAGTGGTTAGGATGGCTTATGTGGCAAAGCCGGGCGCACCTCCATGGAGAGCCGTGCAGGACAGAACAACATCCCGGGCGGGCGTCGGTCGGTCGGTCGGTCGGGGGACGCGGCGGAATTAGCGGGTCACGTGACGCCTCCGTAAACCCACGCTGCAAGAAATGCGCCCTCTGCTTTCATTTACGTCATACGTCAAACACGTACGCCGCGCGTATGTGTAATTGCTATTTCGTTCAAAAATGCATCACAACTACAGTATACGGTGTGGACCAAAATGCTTTACGGTTTATGCTAAGAAGTTGGTTGGATTTCAAACTGGGTTGTTTGGGTTTGAAATAATTAAGTTAACGTTCAAATGAGGGTTTCAAGTCTGTGTGTTAAAAAGTGTGAACTCCCCCTCCTAATTACAATTTTTTCCCCGTTTATTTGAACTTTTATTTTATTTCTTTCTCCACCTGCATTTCATCGCATTTCTTCCCTTCCTTCCTTCCTTGCTTTATCCACCCCCTACTTTTCAACACGTTGTGCTCTTTTGTGCATTTCCTCTTTCCATCTTTCATCTAACATCCTCCATCCGTCTTTCAACTTCCATTCTGCTTTCCATCCTTCCTTTCTCCCCTCCCTGATTTCAGATCATTTTGGGCAGCAGCAACATAATATATTTTGCATATAACATTTATAATGTTGCGGTTTATTTTATGTGCAGCTAACTTGCAAAACAGACGCCATTTAATGATTTAAAACGTTGGTTTTCTATTACCGATACATAAGCTTGCTTTGTGTGGCATTTTTTGCAGCGTGCAGAGGATGAGCTCGGCAGCAGCTGACAGCAGGTTGAGGATAAATCCTCATCGTAGATGCTGCACAGAGATGCAACCGATATCTTACTGCTTTTTGCACTGGAAGCACTTTGACTGACATTCTAAAGCGAACTGTCGTTGGCATCCAATTCTTAAATATAAAAGATAACATTTAACATGGCCCTCAATACTAGAAATTGAAATGTTATACACAAAAATACTTGGAAAATGAGGCGGTTTCTAAGTCATTACTGTCATTTCATAATAGATGAAAAGGTGTATTTATTTATACAGGGCTGACGTAAGGTTTATTGTGATGATGTAATTGGAACAGAATTCTGCAATACACTTCCCATCCGGACAGAGGGCGCCGTTTACACATTCTCACCTCCTGTTAGTTATCAGATGAAGGAAATGATGCCAAGTAATGATCAATCAAGAGCAGATAAAAAGCTCCAAGGAAAAAAAAATAAAAATCCCACACTGTCATTCCCAGAAATGTGCAACATGCACTGATTTGAACTGCAGTCCATGTTTTGTATTTCCTTTTTGTTGTGTTGTAAAGGACCAGCACCGCATTGGAGCATTTCCAGTACATGAAAATGGTGCACGCTTTCATCCTTATTGTGTAGCTGAAGTCAAACGTTTGTTGTGTGGACTTCCTTTACATTAGGGGTGTCCAAACTACGGCTCGGGAGCCTTTTGCGGCCCGCCGTCCATTTTTCAGTGGCCTGCGACATATGGTAAAAATGGCATTTGACTCAGTTCAAATAAAATAAGCAAAACAAAAATGTTTGGAGATGGTCAAAGTAAGAAGGGAGGGTATCGAAAAACTGGTGCCATTAACTCATTCACTGCCATTGACGGAAAAAGACGTCAAATGATGCATTTTTGCTGGGCTGGCAGCGAATGTGTTAAAGGTTATTTTAGTTAATTAAAATTAATATAAAAAAAGAAAAAACTAAAGCTAAAATTTAAAAAAAACATATTGTTACCGAAATAAACTAAAAACGAAAATGCTTTTTAAAAAACGAAAACTACATTTTATGTTTTAAAAAAAATAACTAAAACTAACTATAATTACAGCAAACATGTCCTTCGTTTTAGTCTTTGGTAATTAATTTATTGCATGAGCCTTTGGGGATGATTTTAAATGTGAGTTTTAGTAGATTTATTTTGATATAAACCGGAATAATGACGTTTGAAAGTATCTCACACAGAATTGACGTCATCTAGCAGCAGCCAATAGAAAAGCACCAAATGATGACGTCACTCCCATGGTGTTTTTTTTAAATATTGCGCACAAGTAATACACATTTAAAAAAAAAAATAATAATAATAATAATACTGAAACTAACAAACTAAACTAAAACTACGCATTTTTTAAATAACTAAACTAATAAAAACTAACACAACCACCCTGAAAACTAATAAAAAACTAACTAAAATGAAAAATTCCATAACTATAATAACCCTACTGCCATATCACAAATAAATTGGTTTATATACTGTAGCATTTTTGTAAATATCGGTATACAAAATAATTTTTAAGACTAAACACAATTTCTCTTCATAACATTATGTGGCCCTCAAATGAAAAAGTTTGGACACCCCATCTTTACACTAAGTACAGAAAGTTGCCTTGTCCATATGTATGATGAGTTTTTGCATTTTTGCCACATTCAAATCTATTTTTGGAGGCATTTTTGCTTAACAGTGTGAGTCGTAAGAAACACACTTTAGATTGTTGTGTTCCGTTGTACATTCACATTGATCACACTTCCCTGTTTGTTACTCAAAATAGAATCCCTGCTCTTTTGCTTTCCAAAACAGATGTACAAGTCATCCTTCAAGCTCCACCCCCATGATAAAGACGTTTACCAGCAAGTTCGTGGGCTATCACACAACCAGTGGATGACGTCAGCAATCCCACGTTACACAAATAAGAGCGGCAGCCGCGTAAAACGAGTTCAAGGAAGAAGAGTTTGTGGCTTGTGAGTGGAGAGATGATCCTGTGGGCCGCCTTGTTGATGTGCCACTCGGGTTTAGGACTCTCTGGAACTGCTGGACAACACATGGAGGCTGAAAGGATAAAGACATGCGGCACCAAGTGTTCTCCGGTAAAAAAAAAAAAAAAAAAAAAAAATGCTTGATTTATTTTAGACCATTTACACTATCAAAAGGGGCTATTGCAAATGTTGTTTCCATCTTTGTAATCATTGACTCAAATCGAATGTTTTTACTCCATTTTATGTTACATCAGTGAACAGACTTAAAGTCATGAATGGACTTTGCATGTATGCTTCTTTGTTTCAGTGAAACTCGTTTTAACTCTTTGACTGCCAAACATTATCCAAAAAACAACCCCAACCTTGCCAGCTGATTTCGAGCATTTTCACTCATCTTTCAAGGCAAACAAAATATTGTAAGCTACGACTACATAAACATTAAAAAAAAAAAGTATGTTTCTACCTTATTCCATTCTTTAGTAATCACCATTCGACAATAGGTAATTTGAGTGACTTTGAAAAGATACATTTTTTGCACCATAGTGACTTCGATATTATTTTTTTGTTTATTGACGCTCCGTGAATTAGATTTAATGTGACAAAGGCTTTGATCATTCACCTCATCATGTTTCATTATAATTTCATATACCGTGAGCCCATTGAAAAAAGATACAATGCTGCCATCTGCTGGCATCGCTAGTGGGTGTTTTTGATTCCACAACCCATTGAGCAGGCAGTGCTGCACAAGACGAGAGAGAAGGGAAAAAAACAAAAACAAACGTCAATTAACGTTTATGGCGGCCTTCATTAGGATTTTAGCATACGTCGTTAATCGTTTTTGGCAGTCAAAGAGTTAAAATCAGAATCAGCAGCATGCTCGGAGGTCGTCCAACGTCCGCCACTTATGTTATTGTTTTGTATCATGCTAATAATGAAGAATAGCGCATAACAAAAACGACTTGAATTGTTTTCTGTAAATGCCTAAAAAAAACTCAAATGAATTAATTCATTGCTATATAATGAATGATTTCTTACGGACATTAAGCTATTCTGTTGTTTTTTTTCTCACATCTTGTCTTTAAGTCTGCCTAATTGAGACTTTTTCTTTTCACAGGGCCTTCAATGCAAGACCAAGCCAGCTTGTGAGTGCAGACGCACCCCACAAACACAATCCTGAGTGCTGTTTAGGTTAATTTCGTCAGCAAAAACTAAACAAAAATATTTTCGTCAACACACGTTTTTCGGCGGACTAAAACTAGACTAGATTAAAACCTTTATTAATAAACAATAACTGGGACTAAATCAGTATGCATTTTCATCAACTAATGAAAATGTACTTCGTTTAATAAAAACTGGATTAAAATCTATGCACGTTTTAGTTCATAAGCAAAAACGAGACAAAAGTGATATAATTTTGTAAAATTTTGTCTCTGCTAATCTGTCGCTGTGACAGACCCCCTTTCAAATCTGAAGCTAATGAGCGCAACATCCACATGCAGGAGGTGGATTCACAGTGGAAGGTTAAAAAAAAAAAAGAAAAAGTAAATTATAGTTATAACATAACATTAACAATAATAAAATAATGTTAAGCCGACCGCTAACTAATGCTGGCTAATTTACTAGCTCATAGCATGGAGCCATAGAGCCACTTGTTGATATACTGTAATTGTGTGTGTGCAGTTGTTTTACATCCAAAAGATGAGAATTTTTTTTATGTAAAATAGTTTTAGATCCGAAATGACAACAAAATAAACAGTGGTAAAATGATTGTACTGACCAAAACTAGACTAAAATGTTGGCAGTTTTTGTTGACTAAAACTAGATGAATAAAATTCTGTTTTCTTGGACTAAAATGAAGACTAAAATGCTCGATTTATAGTCGACTAAAAGTTGACTAAATAAAAACGGGATGAGGTTGACTAACTGATAAAACCTAACAACTGAAACTGGACTAAAACAGTGCTGTTACTTCAAAATCCTGTCGAGTTATACAGGAACTCCACATGCAATGATGAGGAAGTAACCTTTGCTACCTTGTTAAAAATGACCTCCTTTGTTCCAGATTTTGTTCCTCCTCTGTGCCAGAAGCCTGCCGACTGGCTCGACGCCTCCTCACTGTTCCGCAACCTGAGCTTTTCCACCGCCGTGATGTGTGAGGGGAGGCAGAAATGCACCCTGCATCTTCGGATCAAGACCGCCGTGCACCTTAGCAGTACGTCAAAGCACATTTCCTCTCAAGCATGTTTTGGATCGGAATCAAATTGTGCTGCTTGACAATGACAACGCGTGGATGCTTTCAATCGCCAGAGTCCATCAACGGCGTGTCTGTTTGCTCCGAGACGCCGGGAATGCTGCGCAAGTGCCAAATCATTAGCATCTCCAGGGCGTCCAGGCGGAAAATGGAGGGGATGCAGGTACATGTCCAATCAAGAGAACGTCGTAGCACACAAATCCAAATATTAAAAAAAAGTGGATGTGCACATTAATGGCACTCTTAAAACTACTGGGTTAAAAAGTAAGCCAAATTGGGTTCAATAGCTAACCCAGTGCTGGGTTGAGGATTTGACCCGAAAGGAAGAAGGGCTAAAAACTACTCAGACTGCTAAGTTAAAGGCCCAGTCTGCCGGGTTCACTCAGGAAAATGCACTTTTTAAATACAGGATTTAAACAAACAATCTACTTCTCAATTTACAGATTTGGGCTTCTCTTAACGTGTGGTGGTGATTTTGTCCTAAACCCCCCCCCGAGCCTGTATTTTTATAAAGCACGCACTGATTTTTTTTTTCTCACTCACTCATTCACACATTTAAGCATCTATGAGTGAGTGAGTGAAAAAAAAAAATCAGTGCGTGCTTTTAAATTTTTGTTTTTAACCTGAATTTAAAAGGATTTCCGCTTGGGGCTAATTTTCACTTTTATTGGTAGCTTATTCTGTTTGCGTACAGCATTACAGCCGAGTGCTGCTTCACCATGTTTGCTTTGAACTCTGGGTTTCACTAATTGATGCGAATCTGCAGTGTGTATGTACTTTCTTCCTGTCCAGTCGAGCAACATTTCATTATTCTGCTTGTCACTCCACATTGTAGATGGATAAAGAAAGATGCATTATTTGTAGTTGAACATTTTCAGAATGGGATCATTTCCCAGCACAGTAGTTGGCAATCACTGGAAGGAGCTTTTCCCTCTCATCATCGCATGATGTGCTTCTAGGTGCAGTTGGAGAACGACTGCGTCGCCGTTTCTCCGCGGCAGCAAGTGAGAGTCACCGTGACGACGCTCCCAAGCTACTGTGGGATAACTCGGAGTGGGACCTACGTAGCGCCAGGTGCATCTTCTGCAGAGCTTGCATTCATGTGACCAGCTTGTTTGATCCTGTTGGGATTGACGTGTGAAAATGTTTGCGTCTGTCTCACCCCAGACTGCTCATGGAAGGATCTGCGAAGCAACGTCACCGAATGCATCAGTGAGTCCACTTCCAAGTCAAGTCATGCGTGCTTTTGTTGACACTAATGCTGTCTGGCAGCTGGTAGGATATGGCCCGAGGTCAACCTGGACAGAAAGGAGGTGCGTGTCAACGTGAGCGACGCGCTGCGCGGTCAAGACTACCAAGTGCGACTGTGCCACAAGGATTTCATCTGCACCAGCACGGGCGCTCACGCACTAGTAAGGCTATTTGCACAACATGGGATGATAACATCCAAATCTCACATTTGCCCATTGGAAAAAATAATCCGACTTAATAACGGCTCCTTTGTTGCCCACTCAGATCAAGAAGGAGGATCCCAAAAAGAGTGTTGTTCTCGCTTTCTCCAGACCTTTACCATGCCTGTGCATCGAGGTAAACCCACCAGCCTAAAGTTCCAATGTGTGAGTCATCTCATGCCGAATGCTCCACAGGGTTGGTCGGCGGTGAGTGACGCCCCCAGAGTGCAGGTCTGCCCTTTCAAAGACAGTGAGTCAATTTCATTGCCCTTTACTCACCCATATATTCCACACCCGCTCAAACTTTGCCATTCAATATACAGAGCACATTTGGTAACACAAAATTGTGTTTGGCAATTCATAGAAAATGTTGTACAGTGTTGAGAAGTGCTGTTAGCCGTGAATACCTCGAGATGGGAATTGGCACGGCATTCTAAAACTTGGTTGCTTCCAAAACCAAGCTCAAAGTGGGAATGTGTGATATTACCACCAGCCAATCAGAAGCCAAGAAAATAATAGATATTTTGTTTATATATTAACTCTTTACTCAATTTTAATCATTATCGGTATGTTTTCAATACTGTATTGCAGTGACTGGCACTTTGCAATGTGGTATCATGTGGTACACAGACTCCCTCTAGTGGTACTTTTTATTTTTTTTATTTTTATTTTTTTTATCCAGTACAGTACATTTATTCAATGCCAAAGCAAATTACATTTACTTGAAGAAGAAGAGGGGAAAAAAAAAACCCTCCTGTTTTTCTAAATATTTAGTTTTTCTGTTTTTCTGAATATTTTTTCACGTTTTTTTGTAAATAATTTTTTGTTTTTCCAAGTAATTCTTTTTCTGTTTTTCTGAATATTTTTTTTTCTGTTTTTCAGACCCCCCCATTATATTTTTAATGACAAGAAGACGACAAAAAAAAATAAAAAATCAGTAAAACAGGGAAAAAATTAAAAATAAAAACAACTCTCTATGGTCAGTGTGCGATTGGCGGGGTGATCACTGTATTTTTTTTTTTTTAACAAGTGGACGGTATGAGCTGCTATGAAGACCCCTTTTTCTTTTATCACTCAGTTCCTTATTCCCAATATTAAATTTGGCAGCGGCATCTTTTGCTGAATTATAGTTATAATTCTATACTAAAATATATATATATATATATATATATATATATATATATATATATATACAAGTTTTTCATTTAATTTAAGATTTTCATTTAATCTTTTAAAATTCTTAATTTTCCAACATTTGATTAGGTGCAGTTTTTAATGTAAAATGCAACTAAGTCATTTTAGTCCAATATTGTTTTTGATTCCCTCCGCGGCCACGCTTAAATTTAGCCCCAGCGTTAATGTACAAACCGGTCTTACAATAATATCAACTGCACATTTCGTAGATAGTTTCCGTGTGGTACGTGATTAACACATTCACTGCCAGCCCAGCAAAATGCATTGCATCATTTGACGTCTTTTTCCGTCAAAGGCAGTGAATGAATTAATTGCGGTATACTACTCCAAAAAAAACCTTTTATTTGCTACTCATGGGTCCATGCAGGCATGGAGGAGATGTGGCACGGGATCCATTTTGACGTGCTGGAGGAGACGCTTTCGTGGGAAGCCGCCTGTCCGCTCTCGGTACAGGTGACGCTGTGCCAGAACGGAGAAACCGGCGACTGCTTGGCTCTGGAGCGAACCTGGCGAAATATCAGCAGAGGAAAGGTAACAGAAACGCGATGAGTCATCGGCACGCTCACATTCATTCATTGAAAGTTGGTGATGACTCAGGAATTTATGACGCTGTTGTGACATCTTTTATCAAGCTGAGTCATCTTCCCAAGTTGTATGACTGTTCGTTTTTCATACGCGCCGTCAGTTTCGATTGTCGTCAATTCCAGCAAGGCTCAAGATGGGGAAAAGAAAAGACGGTCTCGTCTCAATTGACTGACTCAGAATGAAACCCGGGCCAGTTGAGTTGAGCACATACTGCAGCTATTCATTTAATTGTAACGGGTGCCATCTAGTGGAAGAGAATGTAATTGTTCTGCCACTGGAACAGATTGGAGGAACAGTTGCAATTTCTGTGAACAGAAATTCAAGTCAATGTTTTGGAATACTGTACATAGCCATCAAGAAAAACGTCATCATTTGCTACAACGCGCCAAAACCTGGATATAGTATTGAATTATACAGTGACGAAGTATTCAAACTTTTATCAAAGACCCACCAGAATAACCCCCAAATGTGACACATTGATCAACAATATACTTGCAAATAACGTTCCAAATAACACAATAAGTCAACTATTGATATAAATTACTAGTTGACACATTTCAGAGTACATGTCAACAATTAAAATAATAAGACAACTTAAAATAAGAATACAGACAGGTGACAACACACGAGTCAAACTTTTTAACTCATTTACTCCCAATAACGTATAAATATGTTTTTTAATGTTCTAAGTGTCCCAAAGACGTATTTATACGTTTTTTTGTTTTTCTTATGCTAGAGCATACAGAAGGCTTTGATGCAGCCTCTCAACTGCAAAGAACGGTTGCAGAAATGGTAGTTATTACACAAACGGCCAGCAGGTGGCAGCAGAGCAAAGGAGATCAACCAGGGCCATGTAGTAAAAAAGCTCAATTACTTACAATTTTAAATAGATTTGTGAAAACTGATGAAACTTAGCTCTCTTCTAATGCTAATTGCTGCAAAACGGAAACAGATAGAAACATACTTTTTTTTTTCCTGATGAAAGAAGAGACTTTAATCTTTCTTTTGATGGGTTTCATGCTTTTATAGCAATAGTATATATACTACACAATAAAAAACACTATATATACACAATATTCTGTGGGCCTTGCAAAATCAGTCAAAATCCAGTAAAACAGCCGAGAGCAAACGGGACTGCTTCTGTGAAAATGGCTGGGAGTGAATGAGTTAAACTGGTTTATCATATACAGTACAATGACAGCAACATAAACAATGCATATGATGAATTTCTAAGAATGATGATACAAAATGTCCTATAAGATACAGTCGGATATGTAACGGGAATCAATAACGAATTGGCAAGGAACCAAGTACAGTATTGTGAAATCCTGCTTACGTACTTGAGCGCGTGTTCCAACCCGGTGGAATTCAAGTTGTAAACACTCTTAAGGTGGAATTCCTCCATAAATCACTCGAGTCAAACAAAACGCAATTAAATGACGCTTGAAGTCTTAGCGGCCTTTTCGCACGGAATGTTTGCTACAAGTCACAAACAATATCAAATGTTGCCTTTCAGTTAACGTTTGCAAAAGTGGACCCTCACCCTCAGCTGTGCATGAAGGTAAACACGTTTTATTTTTACTTTTGGGGATATTTTTAACAACTTAGTCCTAAAAAGGAATGGGAACAAAATTGATGCAAATATAATATCAATATTAGTGTTGTTCCGATACCGATACTGGTATCGGCAGAGGTGCCGATACTGCATTAAAACAGTGGTATCGGTATCGGTGACTACTCACAAGTAACATGCCGATACCATTAATTCTAACGCTAATATAGGATTTTGGATGCAGCATCTTGTCTTGCTGGTGCAAGACATTCATTGACATGTGACATGTTCACTGCATGCCGATCCAAGATATCCTATTGGCCCTTGAATGCTCTGAACCAATGGCAGGAGAGCTTTTTCATGTTGACGAAAAAAAAAAAAAACGTAAGTATCGGTATCGGCCGATACTGCGAAGCTGAGTATCGGTATCGGGAGCCAAAAAACAGTATCGGAACAACACTAATCAATACTAAAAAAAAAAAAAAAAAAGTTTTAATAAAAAAAAATAGAAAATAAAAAAGTTAAATGAAAGAGAAGGTAAGTTATGATTTTCAAATATTTTCTAAATATATATCATTTTTATTTTTTAATTTTTATTTTATTTTTTTATTTTTTTTAAGTTCACTGCAAGGAACCAATCTTGGATCAGGTGTCCTTTTGTCAGCAGATTCCAAGGTACGACGACTATTTCACAATAACAAATTGTCTTGATATTTAGTAGATGTTAGTAAAAATGCCCTTAAAACAAGTATACACTATATAACTCTGTTTAATGATAAATTAGACTAGTTGTTGCCATGGATTTCCTATTTTTTAAGTTTTTTTGGGGGGTAGGAAACGACTTATTGGTTTGGCGCCATCATGTGGCATCTTGATGCTAAGAAACTATGTTGAAGTGAAGTTGAGGAGCTTCCATTCTAAACCTTTGTTTTTTTTAGTGCACTCTATGTGAGTGAATAATGCAACTCGTGCACAATATTGCACCTGAATAATTTGTTTATCAGTTCATGGTTTTGACAAATAAACTTGTTATTTCAAGTATGGGATGTGACCTTGACACAACAAGAGCTGAAGCTGAGGTCACAGGTCAACGCCACGTTCTACATTGACGTGTGTTCGCCATCCCAAGCCGTGTGTGGCGCTCCGGGCACGACTGTGCAAGTGGTAGGTGTCGACGTCGACGTCTTTACATTGTATGTACAAGAAACCTTGCAACCGTCATGTGTCCATCAGGGGGCGCACTCATCCGTTGGCTTGACCTGGACAGACGTTCACTCTTGTCTTCATGTGAGTTTTTATGATTGTAAATTCTCATCAGTTGGCCAAGAAGAAACTTGAATGCATTTTTGTGCTCGCACAGGTGAGAAGGATCGACGTGAAGTACGCCGCCACAATCCGACGCTGTTTCACCCAACCATCCAGTAAGGAGGCTTAGATTTTGCAGCACTTTGCCCAATTCCAAGCCATGAAAACTCCCAGCACCTCATTGCATTGCGTTTGGGTAGCATTTCATTTTTTTTTTTAATTTTTTTTTTTTTTAAAGAGCTCAGAATTGTTCATTCGGTAGTCTTACCGATTCAACGTCTTATCATCATTGCTCTTTTTTTTTTTTTTTTTTGTGTGTGTGTACATGCGTTTGCGTGTGTGCGTTTGCGTGCGTGTGCGTGCAAATACGTATAAATTTATACTCATTAATTCACCTAAAGCCTTATAAATATCCCATTACCCTTCGCCTTAACCAGGTACTTCAGAATCTTGCCAGAGTCGTGAGGTTTAAATGGTCAGGAGACCAGAGAAAAGGTCAGAAAAAAATAAAGAGAAAAGAAAGATAAATCAAAGTGAAATCCAGCACCGACCAAACACTTCCTGCCTTCCCCATGATTACAAAATCAAAGTCTTACACCAACCCCGGAAGCCTCTAAATTCCAGCAAATTTAGCGAGATCTCAAGAGACCAGAGGAAAAACTAAAGAGAGGAAGGAGGGAAGGATCGATAAGGCAGAGTGAGATCCATAGAAGCCAGTACATCCAATCCATCAAAGTGAAATCCAGCACCAACAAAACCCCTCCTGCGTGGTTACAAAACCAGTCTTATGCCAACCCCAGAAACCTCAAACTTCCAATAAATTGAGATCTCAAGTGACCAGAGGAAAAACTAAAGAGAGGAAGGAGGGAAGGATAGATAAAGCAAAGTGAGATCTGTGGGGTAGCATTTCATTCAGTTTCTGAATGTGATTTGTGTGTTTCTTGGCAGGTCATACGTTTCCTCTCCTGGCCACGCAAGCCACTTGGAAATCCGTCCCGCTCTTTCTTTACCTCGGCGCAGCCATCGTCGTCGTCGTCGTCGTCGTCTTGGCGTTTCTTGTTGTCATCGCAGGTAAAAGTGCAGCGCGGGCAGGCGGACCTTACCGTATGTTCTGATCAGCCTGCAGTGAATTTCCTCTCGCATTTTCCTCTTCTAGTTCATCAGAAGAGGAAGGACAAGAAGATGCAGTGCAATGGAAAAGCCAACAATTATTCAAGTCTCCCACTTCACCAACATCTTGTTCCTATTACTTAATTATTATTATTTTTTTTGGCAGATTCCACTGTTGTTTGTGACTTTTTGCAGCTAAACCAAAATCAATTGTTGTTTTTTTCTATTTTTGACGAACTTTGTTGGGTTGTTCCAACTGATGACACGTGAATACTCCAAATGAACTCAGACCTCTTTTAAAAACGTCTCATCAGCACTCTCATGTTGAGTTACCGTCAAGTCTGTTTTGAGCTCCTGCTTAGTCACAGGTGGTTTCTCAATGTGTGCACGTGTCTCCGCTTGTTTTGATATATTTTATCATCATGAGTTGGCTCTTCCCGTTCGAAGTCCGCATGTTTCCAAATGTGCCAATGCGTGTTTTTGTGCACTGCAAAAACACGTCTGCTCAATATGAGATAAAATGCACTTGTTCTTAGTGTAAATTTACTAGAAACAAGTGAAATTATCTGCCAGTGCAGTAAGATAATTTTACTTAGATTTCTTGAAATAAGAAAAATGTGTAGGTCTATATTAATCTTAAAATGAGCTTAAAACACTTATTCTAAGTAACAAAACAAGCAATTAAATCTTAAAATAACCCATAAACACTTAATTTTTTATTTTATTTTATTTTTTTAAAGCTGCCTGTTCACTGGAAAAAAGGGCAAATGAGCTTAGTAAGTATGACCAGGAAATTGTGTACAATAAAATGCAACAGTATGTTGTAGGATTTTTTTAGCTTATTGTGCATAAAAATTGAGCAATTTTAAAATTTACAAACTAAGTGAGAAATGAGACTAATAATCTTAAAACAAGATTAATAATCTTGCAAATTCTCTTCTTGCAAAGTATATAATTCTCAAAACAAGACAAAGAAGACTATGGCTTGATATAAGCATTTAAGTCTAGGTTAGATATTTTTTTTTTTTTTTTTTTTAGTGAACCTAGACTCTTAGAGCATTTTAGCATATTATGCGTGAAAATTAACTAATTTTAGGATTTACAAACTAAGTAAGAAATAAAAGACAATCTTAGAAATTCTGCTCTTGTATAGTAAATAATTCTCATTGCAAGATCAATAAGACTTTATGGCTTGATATAAGTCTTTAAGTCGAGGTTAGATAGCTTAAATTTGCAGTGTGTGTTTTGTGTCCACATGGCTCCACAGTACAGTGTTAACCTTGGAGTACGTTTTTCGCCACAATTGCTTATTTTTGTTCTGTGATTGAAATCTTTGACTCATTGATTCTTTTTATGACATGGTCAGAAATAACACATTTGGCAAATGTCACATTTTTGTGAAGTTAAAAAAAAAAGAAAAAAAGACTATGATTAATCATTTCTATTTTTTTCCCACCATTATATATATTCAGGAGTGTAAGTACAAATAAACAACAGAAATGTGGTAGCATAAGTGTGCACACCCTGTCAAACTTGGTAACGGGAAATGGCACGCACCAGTCCCCATCAAAGTGCCTCTGATCAGGGGTGTGTAGACTTTTGATATCAAGTGTAACTCTAAATCCACTTTACTTCAAATGAGGGAACAATGAGGCCTGCAAATGTATTGTACACACTCGCGCAGGAGGATCTTGTTACTTTTGCAGGTGCTCTCTGAAAACACGCCGCAAGCATCCAGTCACTCAAACTACAAAAACAATGTCGTCTCTTTTGTAACGAGCATTAACACATTCACTGCCATAGACGGCTTTAGACGTCAAAGATTCATTTTTTTTCCTGCACACGCAATAAAACAATGTGCAAAAAGCTTTTTCGTTATGCATCAACTTGGTATTAAAGCAACAACAGTAAATTGCAGCGTTTACTACACATAGTTAAAAAAAAAATCAACTTTTGTGTAGTCTCCAAGAATATTCAAAACATACGGATATCCAACTTTAACACATTCACTGCCATAGACGGTTTTAGACGTCAAAGATTTATTTATTTTTGTCCTGGACTGGCAGTGAATGAGTTAAATGTCGAAAGAGCTTCCTTAAACAGTATGACACTTCCAACGAAATGCCATATGAAGTTCCTGTTAGTTTGCATTGAGGGGGAAATACAATTTATCATGTGGGATTTCCACGGTCTCGCAGTACAACGTCACACCGAGGTCATAGTCCAGTCAGGTGTTATTGTTCTGATTCAAGGTGACAATGCAAAAAAAAGAACAAAATAATAGGGATTATTGTATGGGTAGACTTATGCGTGAATTTATGATGGTTATTGAATTTCTTATTTAGCATTCTGTGCAAAGATTAGTACAGTACTTGGCTAATTGACATAAATAAATTCACAATTATATTTTGCAGTTCGAAGAGATTTTAATAATGATTTTATTTATATAATTTCTTTTTTTTTTTTGCTTTGTCACCTTGTTCTAATCGGAATTTCTTATATGTACAATAAGCAGACATGGCGAGCAGCAGAATAACATACTTGAAACGACATTTTTTTTGTATTTAGGATAAAAAAAATTTTTTTTAACATTTTCCTTTACAGTTAATGAAAAAAAAAATCCAAATTGGAATCAGATTATAGGTATGCATGCATATTAAACCCTAGGTGACAATGTAAAAAAATAAAATAAAATACAGAAATACATACAATAAATATCAACATTGAATAATCAATAAATGGTGGATGGAAATTTACTTAAAAAAAAATATTTGCATGAAAAAAAAAATCAAATCAAACAATTCATGTAACATTAAACAGTATTCCACTTTATCATCTTTTGAGTAAAAAAAAAAAAAAAAAAAAAGTATATTTGCATTCTTCCCTAGTTTTTTAACTGTTTACTTGCTGGTGCAATATAACATTGTCCATAAGAGAGCGATGTTGATCAACTATTGCTTTGAGTTGCGCCAACATGATGACCAAGTGGAACAGTTACAATGATGATGGTTTTGAAACCGATTATTATGTTATCACTATTTATTTTAACATTCTTTTTATTTGCACATTACATTAAACAAAGTGGATATTGGTACTTATAGGGGTACTCTGCTTGTCTTTGGGCCATGAAATGTCCGTCTTAGTCCAATAATGACCCTTTGTGGTGCTTCCGTGTAAATTATTGTACTTTGTTTCTGGCTTTAACTTATAACGTTATAAAAAGGCTTCTTATTCTTGAAAAGTCCATTTTTGAATGTGCGGCACTCTGGTGTCTCTGATATGTTGCTGATGGCTGAAACGACTCCTCAGATCCAAACGATTCACTCAGATCAACAGAATACAAAAAAAGAAAAAGGGCAGGTAACAGCATGGATGGTCTGTTTTTTGCGAGACAATGTAATAGTTAATGTGTTCTTTGTCGCGTTCCTGGTTTCCATTTCGGGCTTTCAGGGCAAACTTTTGCGTACGTGTCTTTCTTGTGTGTGCGTCCATCGCAGGTGTTGAAGAATGACAAACACACGAGCAGGGATGAGCTAATCCTTGTTGTGGAGAATTCCAGACATTCCAACAGGGTGTTGTTCCCCGGGCGAGTTAATCGGCGAGTGGGGCTGGCGTCCGGGCTTTGCACTAAACAAACAGGCCTTTGAGAAGCACGGCGAGTGGAAATTTGATGTCAAACACACCGAGCAGGCGCTCATACCCTCAGCAGGTACGCATGGAAAGACGCACAACTGACAGGAGGAACGAACGCCAGGCGACTGGGTGAAAGGTTCAAGGCAGAAAATAGGGCAGGGGTCTCCAAACTTTTTCCTCTGAGGGTCACATGCAGAAAAATTGAAAGCTGCAAGGGCCACTTTGATTTTTTTTGTTTTTTTAGTTATTTATTAACACATTCATTGCCAGACCAGCAAAAAAAAAAAAAATGCATCATTTGACGTCTTTTTCCGTCAATGGCAGTGAATGAGTTAAATATGGTAAAATTCAATGAAGCAATTATAAATGGTTGATATAATGTACAGTTACTTATTGAAAACGGCTAACAGTCACAAGACAAATAGTGACCCCTGTGTGCCACTATAATAGGTACGCCTCTCAACTGAACAGCAGCTGAATCCCAACTTGACATTCTGAACCACAACAAGAACAATCGGTAGTAAACTGACCACACTTAAGAACCATTAATCTAATGTGATGTTTTCACAAATTGGACCTTGAGCAACTAAGCAAAAAGTGGATGAAACTATTTTTATTTCTGAAACTGAATTATTAGCTGCAAATTTGTGTCTTTGCAAAGCTAGAAATATTTAATCCACCCTCTTTTTTTTTTTTTTTTTTTTTTTTTTTTTTTTTTTTTTTTTAAAGCATTGAAAAAATTATTTTTAGTATTTGCCGCGGGCCGCCAAAAAAATGGATGGTGGGCCGCAAATGGCCCCCGGGCCGTAGTTTGGACACCCCTCAAATACGGGGATGG
This sequence comes from Festucalex cinctus, assembly GCF_051991245.1. Taxonomy (NCBI): domain Eukaryota; kingdom Metazoa; phylum Chordata; class Actinopteri; order Syngnathiformes; family Syngnathidae; genus Festucalex; species Festucalex cinctus. The sequence continues at coordinate 16,434,918 of NC_135426.1, forward strand.
AGGGGTACGCATAATACTTCACTTGACTCTATAAGTGTTCATTTTGAACTGCTAAGTTATTATCCAAATTAGACTCTTAATTGCTTAATTCACATTACCAAATGGGAATGATGAGCTTAACCCAATTTAAGAGCTTTCTTTCCTCTTTCTGTAGCTTGAACAATGGAAACATTAACCTTTGTTCTATACATACATATATATCCTTCCATCCATTTTCTCGACTGCTTATTCCTCACAAGGGTCGCGGGGGGTGCTGGAGCCTATCTCAGCTGGCTTTGGGCAGTAGGCGGGGGACACCCCGGACTGGTTGCCAGCCAATCGCAGGACACACAGAGACGAACAACCATCCACACTCACAAACTCACCTAGGGACAGTTCGGAGCACTCAATTAACCTGCCATGCACGTCTTTGGAATGTGGGCGGAGACTGGAGTACCCGGAGAAGACCCACGCGGGCACGGGGAGAACATGCAAACTCCACCCAGGAAGGCCGGAGCCTGGACTCGAACCGGAGTCCTCAGAACTGGGAGGCGGACGTGCTAACCACTCGACCACCATGCCGCCCACTGCTTACTCCTTACAAGGGTCGCGAGGGGTGCTGGAGCCTATCCCAGCTGGGTGCACCCTGAACTGGTAGAACATGATGCAAACTCCACCCAGGAAGGACAGAGCCTGGACTCAAACCCGAGTCCTCAGTACTGGGAGGCGGACATGCTAACCGGTCCACCACCACCACCATATATTTATATTATATTTTTTTTCTTTCAATCCTCAAGCTCTTATCTAAACTCTGAGGGGTGAAGCCAGCCAGGACACCTCCTGTTGCTAGCGTCAATGTTAACTCATTCACTGCCATTGACGGAAAAAGACGTCAAATTATGCTTTTTTTTTTTTTTTTGCTGGTCTGGCAATGAATGTGTTAACATCACTTTTCACAGTTGTGAACTGTGCTTGTTTCAAACACGATAAGAAGACATGTCACAGCTGTCAGCTTCTGAGGAAGGCGGCAGTCAACGCCGAAACTTGTCAAGGTAAATGAAACCTTTTGTCTTAAAAAAAAAAAAAGAAAAACAAAAGACTGAATAAAAGGCTGGAAAAAAGCTCAGAGCTTATCAAGGGTGGTGAAGCTTTCGAAGAAAAAGTCCGGCGCACTCGGGTAGGTCTTGACAAGAACCGGAGAAGTTCCCTGCACCCCCCCACACACAGAAGACCCTTTGTTCCTTTGTGAGTCATTGTAAAGGAGCACAGCTGTAAACAGTCCAAATCAGTCCATTAGGCCCCGAGGTGCCGGAGCGGTTCGGCGTTGACTGTGTATCCGGAAAGAAAACGGCAAGCTTGAGTCATCAATAAACAGAACAGTGGGATGAGTGTGCATGTGACTGCGTGCGTGCGCGTGCGTGTGGGGTTGGGAAGAGGGAATAATGGGAGGCAGGGACAGGAGGAGTTTGAAGGGAGGGATAATGGCGCAAAGTAGCACGGGCCGATGATCTCATGCCTCTCCCGGCCAACGAGGCCTTTTCCGTGGAACTCCCATCTTCACGTCAGCTATCTTTTTTTTTTTTTGCTCTTCAACGTTTGACAATTACCGTATTTGGGATTTCCAGAAAGAGGCCACTATTGGATTTTACTGGTACTGTGTGTCATGTAGACTGGCTAACATCTGCGTAAAGTGGGATTGACATCAGAAGTGTGAACAATGATGTAACATGACAATTACTGGTACTACATGTAACATGTCAACTGGCCTAATTATCCCATGAAGCAGCCCATAGTTGCCACAAAATATCAGCAAAGCACAATTTGCAAATAATACTCCTCAACTCACTTCAACATACTGCCATGACACCAGATGAGGTTCAAGCAATAATTATGATAGTTATTGTTTTTCGCCTGAGCACAAAAGCAACAAGCAAATCGCGTTTTTCAGCAGATAATGATGGACTACCTGCGAATAGGCAAATTCACAAGTGCCAAAAATGTTTCATAAGAAAATGTCAACTTCAAAAAAAAAAAAGACCATGTATAATAAGGCTTTTTTTTTTTTTTTTTTAAACGACCATGTATGGTGTTTTTTATTTTTGTATTTATTTTTATTTTTTTTTTAAAACGGCCATGTATAGTAAGGCATTTTTTTTTTTTTTAAACGACCATGTAAAGTATGGCGTTTTTTTAAAAAAACGACCATTATTTTTATTTTTTTTATTTTTTTTAATCGACCATGTATAGTAAGGTTTTGTTTTTTTTAAATGACCAAGTATAGTATGGCGTTGTTTTTTTATTTTTATTTTTTATTTTTTAAAAAGACCATGTATAGTAAGGCGTTTTTTTTTGTTTGTTTTTTAAACGACCATGTATAGTATGGCGTTTTCTTTTTTTTTTTTTTAAAACGACCATGTATACTAATACTTTTTTTTGTTTTGTTTTTTTCACACGACCATGTATAGTAAGGCGTTTTTTTTGTTTGTTTTTTTAAACACGACCATGTATACTAAGGCCTTTTTTTTTTTTTTTTCTTCAAACAATCATGTATAGTATGGCATTTTTTTTATTTTTTAAAAACGACCATGTATACTAAGGCGTTTTTTGTTTTTGTTTTTTTCACACGACCATGTATAGTATGGCGTTTTTGTTGTTGTTGTTGTTTTTTTAAAGACCATGTATAGTAAGGCGTTTTAAAAAAAACAAAACAAAAAAAACAAAAAACGACCATGTATACTAAGGCGTTTTTTTTTTTTTTAAACAACCATGTATAGTATGGTGTTTTTTTGTTTTTTTTAAAAACGACCATTTATAGTAAGGCGTTTTTTTGTTTTGTTTTTTGTTTTTGTTTTTTCAAACGACCATGTATAGTATGGCGTTTTTTTTTGTTTTTTTTTTAAACGACCATGTATACTGAGGGTTTTTTTTGTTTTTTTTTGTGTTTTTTTTGTTTTTTAAAACCGACCATGTATAGTCTGGCGTTGTTTTTGTTTCTTTGTTTTTTTCAAAGACCAGCTCAGTGGTCTAGTGGTAGTGTCCACCCAGAGACTGGGAGGTTGTGGGTTCAATCCCCCTGCTGGGTCACACCAAAGACTTTTAAAATAAATGACCATGGATATCGTAAGCCGTTATTTAAAAAAAAAAAAAAAAAAAAAAAAAACGACCATATAGTAAGGCGTTTAAAAAAAAAAAAAACGACCATGTATACTAAGGCGTTTTTTGTTTTTGTTTTTGTTTTTTCAAACGACCGTGTATAGTATGGCATTTAAAAAAAAAAAAAAACGACCATGTATTTTTTTTTTTAACCGACCATGTATAGTCAGGCATTTCTTTGTTTTTTTTTCAAAGACCTGCTCAGTGGTCTAGTGGTAGAGTCTCCACCCTGAGACTGGGAGGTCGTGGGTTCAATCCCCCGGCCGGTTCCCACCAAAGACTTTTAAAATAAACGACCATTGATATCGTAAGCTGTTATTTAAAAAAAAAACAAAAAAAAAAACAACCATGTATAGTAAGGCGTTTTTATTTTTATTTTTTCAAACAACCATGTATCGTATGACATTTAAAAAAAAAAAAAACGACCATGTATACTAAAGCGTTTTTTTGTTGTTGTTTTTTCAAACGACCATGTATAGTATGGCGTTTTATTTAAAAAAAAAACGACCATGTATAGTAAGGCATTTTTTTTTTTATTTAAACGACCATGTATACTAAGGCGTTTTTATTTTATTTTTTTTCAAACGACCATGTATCGTATGGCATTTAAAAAAAAACAAAAAACGACCATGTATACTAAAGGTTTTTTTTTTTTTTTTTTTTTTTTTTTTTTTAAAACGACCATGTATAGTATGGCATTTAAAAAACAAAAAACAAAAAAAACGACCATGTATACTAAGGCGTTTTTTTTTTTCTTTTTTTTTTTTTAAAACCGACCATGTATACTAAGGCGTTTTTTTTTTTTTTTTTTTTTTTTTTTTAAAACCGACCATGTATAGTCAGGCGTTTTTTTTGTTTCTTTGTTATTTCAACGACCTGCTCAGTGGTCTAGTGGTAGAGTGTCCACCTTGAGACTGGGAGGTCGTGGGTTCAATCCCCCGGCCGGGTCACACCAAAGACTTTTAAAAATCAACGACCATGGATATAGTAAGCCGTTATTTAAAAAAAAACAAAAAAAACGACCATGTATACGAAGGTCTTTTTTTTTTTTTTTTTTTTTTTAAACCGACCATGTATAGTCAAGCATTTCTTTGTTTTTTCAAAGACCCGCTCAGTGGTCTAGTGGTAGAGTGTCCACCTTGAGACTGGGAGGTCGTGGGTTCAATCCCCCGGCCGGTTCCCACCAAAGACTTTTAAAATAAACGACCATTGATATCGTAAGCCGTTGTTTAAAAAAAACAAAAAAAACGACCATGTATAGTAAGGCATTTTTTATTTTATATTTTTTAAAAACGACCATGTATACTAAGGCGTTTTTTTATTTTTTATTTTATTTTTTTTCAAACGACCATGTATAGTATGGCATTTAAAAAAAAATAAAAACGACCATGTATACTAAAGCGTTTTTTTTTGTTTTTTTTTCAAACGACCATGTATAGTATGGCATTTAAAAAAAAAACAAAAAAAAAAACGACCATGTATACTAAGGCGTTTTTTTTTTTCAAACAACCTTGTATAGTATGGCGTTTTCTTTTTTTTTTTTTAAAAACGACCATGTATACTAAGGCTTTTTTTTTTTTTTTTTTTTTTAAAAACCGACCATGTATAGTCAGGCGTTTTTTTTGTTTCTTTGTTATTTCAACGACCTGCTCAGTGGTCTAGTGGTAGAGTGTCCACCTTGAGACTGGGAGGTCGTGGGTTCAATCCCCCGGCCGGGTCACACCAAAGACCTTTAAAATCAACGACCATGGATATAGTCAGCCGTTATTTAAAAAAAAACAAAAAAAACGACCATGTATACGAAGGTATTTATTTTATTTTTTTTTTAAACCGACCATGTATAGTCAAGCATTTCTTTGTTTTTTCAAAGACCCGCTCAGTGGTCTTGTGGTAGAGTGTCCACCCTGAGACTGGGAGGTCGTGGGCTCAATCCCCCGGCCGGGTCACACCAAAGACTTTTAAAATAAACGACCATTGATATCGTAAGCCGTTGTTTAAAAAAAACTAAAAAAACGACCATGTATAGTAAGGTGTTTTTTTTTCAAACGACCATGTATAGTATGGCGTTTTCTTTTTTTTTTAAAATGACCATGGATAGTAAGGCATTTTTTTTCTCCCAAAAAAACGACCATGTATACTAAGGCATTTTTTTTTTTCAAACGACCATGTATAGTATGGCATTTTTTTTCTCCCCAAAAAACGACCATGTATAGTAAGGCATTTTTTTTTCTCCCAAAAAAACGACCATGTATAGTAAGGCATTTTTTTTCTCCACAAAAAAACGACCATGTATAGTAAGGCATTTTTTTTCTCCCAAAAAAAACGACCATGTATAGTAAGGCATTTTTTTTCTCCAAAAAAAACGACAATGTATAGTAAGGCTTTTTTTTTGTCTCACAGAAAAACGACTATGTATAGTGAGCCATTTTTTTTCTCCCAAACAAACGACCATGTATAGTAAGGCTTTTTTTTTCTCCCAAAAAAACGACCATGTATAGTAAGGTGTTTTTTTCTCCCAAAAAAAAACGACCATGGATAGTAAGGCATTTTTTTTCTCCCAAAAAAACGACCATGTATAGTAAGGCATTTTTTTTCTCCAAAAAAAACGACCATGTATAGTAAGGCTTTTTTTTTGTCTCCCAGAAAAACGACCATGTATAGTAAGGCATTTTTTTTCTCCCCCCAAAAAAACGACCATGTATAGTAAGGCATTTTTTTTCTCCAAAAAAAACGACCATGTATAGTAAGGCTTTTTTTTTTGTCTCCCAGAAAAACGACCATGTATAGTAAGGCATTTTTTTTCTCCCCCCAAAAAAACGACCATGTATAGTAAGGCATTTTTTTTCTCCCCAAAAAAACGACCATGTATAGTAAGGCATTTTTTTTTCTCCCAAAAAAACAACCATGTATAGTAAGGCTTTTTTTTTCTCCCAGAAAAAACGACCATGTATAGTAAGGCTTTTCTTTTTCTCCCAGAAAAACGAGCATGTATAGTAAGGCATTTTTTTCTCCCAAAAAACGACCATGTATAGTGAGGCATTTTTTTTTCTCCCAAAAAAACGACCATGTATAGCAAGGCTTTTTTTTTCTCCCAAAAAAACGACCATGTATAGTAAGGTTTTTTTTCTCCCAAAAAAAAACGACCATGGATAGTAAGGCATTTTTTTTCTCCCAAAAAAACGACCATGTATAGTAAGGCATTTTTTTTCTCCAAAAAAAACGACCATGTATAGTAAGGCTTTTTTTTTGTCTCCCAGAAAAACGACTATGTATAGTGAGCCATTTTTTTTCTCCCAAACAAACGACCATGTATAGTAAGGCATTTTTTTTCTCCCAAACAAACGACCATGTATAGTAAGGCATTTTTTTTCTCCAAAAAAAACGACAATGTATAGTAAGGCATTTTTTTTCTCCCAAAAAAAACGACCATGTATAGTAAGGCATTTTTTTTCTCCCAAACAAACGACCATGTATAGTAAGGCTTTTTTTTTCTCCCAAAAAAACGACCATGTATAGTAAGGTTTTTTTTCTCCCAAAAAAAAACGACCATGTATACTAAGGCATTTTTTTTTTTCAAACGACCATGTATAGTATGGCATTTTTTTTCTCCCCAAAAAACGACCATGTATAGTAAGGCATTTTTTTTTTCTCCCAAAAAAACGACCATGTATAGTAAGGCATTTTTTTTCTCCACAAAAAAACGACCATGTATAGTAAGGCATTTTTTTTCTCCCAAAAAAAACGACCATGTATAGTAAGGCATTTTTTTTCTCAAAAAAAAACGACAATGTATAGTAAGGCTTTTTTTTTGTCTCACAGAAAAACGACTATGTATAGTGAGCCATTTTTTTTCTCCCAAACAAACGACCATGTATAGTAAGGCTTTTTTTTTCTCCCAAAAAAACGACCATGTATAGTAAGGTTTTTTTTTCTCCCCAAAAAAAACGACCATGGATAGTAAGGCATTTTTTTTCTCCCAAAAAAACGACCATGTATAGTAAGGCATTTTTTTTCTCCAAAAAAAACGACCATGTATAGTAAGGCTTTTTTTTTGTCTCCCAGAAAAACGACCATGTATAGTAAGGCATTTTTTTTCTCCCCCCAAAAAAACGACCATGTATAGTAAGGCATTTTTTTTCTCCAAAAAAAACGACCATGTATAGTAAGGCTTTTTTTTTTGTCTCCCAGAAAAACGACCATGTATAGTAAGGCATTTTTTTTCTCCCCAAAAAAAAACGACCATGTATAGTAAGGCATTTTTTTTCTCCCCAAAAAAACGACCATGTATAGTAAGGCATTTTTTTTTCTCCCAAAAAAACAACCATGTATAGTAAGGCTTTTTTTTTCTCCCAGAAAAAACGACCATGTATAGTAAGGCTTTTCTTTTTCTCCCAGAAAAACGAGCATGTATAGTAAGGCATTTTTTTCTCCCAAAAAACGACCATGTATAGTGAGGCATTTTTTTTCTCCCAAAAAAACGACCATGTATAGTAAGGCATTTTTTTTCTCCCAAAAAAAAACGACCATGTATAGTAAGGCATTTTTTTGCTCCCAAAAAAAACGACCATGTATAGTAAGGCATTTTTTTTCTCCCAAAAAAACGACAATGTATAGTAAGGCTTTTTTTTTTCTCCCAGAAAAACGACTATGTATAGTGAGCCATTTTTTTTCTCCCAAACAAACGACCATGTATAGTAAGGCTTTTTTTTTCTCCCAAAAAAACGACCATGTATAGTAAGGTTTTTTTTCTCCCCAAAAAAAACGACCATGGATAGTAAGGCATTTTTTTTCTCCCAAAAAAACGACCATGTATAGTAAGGCATTTTTTTTCTCCAAAAAAAACGACCATGTATAGTAAGGCTTTTTTTTTTGTCTCCCAGAAAAACGACTATGTATAGTGAGCCATTTTTTTTCTCCCGAACAAACGACCATGTATAGTAAGGCATTTTTTTTCTCCAAAAAAAACGACAATGTATAGTAAGGCATTTTTTTTCTCCCAAAAAAAACGACCATGTATATAGTAAGGCATTTTTTTTCTCCCAAAAAAACGACAATGTATAGTAAGGCTTTTTTTTTTCTCCCAGAAAAACGACTATGTATAGTGAGCCATTTTTTTTCTCCCAAACAAACGACCATGTATAGTAAGGCTTTTTTTTTCTCCCAAAAAAACGACCATGTATAGTAAGGTTTTTTTTCTCCCAAAAAAAAAACGACCATGTATAGTAAGGCATTTTTTTTCTCCCAAAAAAACGACCATGTATAGTAAGGCATTTTTTTTCTCCAAAAAAAACGACCATGTATAGTAAGGCTTTTTTTTTGTCTCCCAGAAAAACGACTATGTATAGTGAGCCATTTTTTTTCTCCCAAACAAACGACCATGTATAGTAAGGTTTTTTTTTCTCCCAAAAAAAAACGACCATGTATAGTAAGGTTTTTTTTTCTCCCAAAAAAACGACCATGTATAGCAAGGCATTTTTTTTCTCCAAAAAAAACGACCATGTATAGTAAGGCTTTTTTTTTGTCTCCCAGAAAAACGACCATGTATAGTAAGGCATTTTTTTTCTCCCCCAAAAAAAACGACCATGTATAGTAAGGCATTTTTTTTCTCCAAAAAAACCGACCATGTATAGTAAGGCTTTTTTTTTGTCTCCCAGAAAAACGACCATGTATAGTAAGGCATTTTTTTTCTCCCCCCAAAAAAACGAGCATGTATAGTAAGGCATTTTTTTTCTCCCCAAAAAAACAACCATGTATAGTAAGGCTTTTTTTTTCTCCCAGAAAAAACGACCATGTATAGTGAGGCATTTTTTTTCTCCCAAAAAAACGACCATGTATAGTAAGGCATTTTTTTTCTCCCAAAAAAAACGACCATGTATAGTAAGGCATTTTTTTTCTCCCAAAAAAAACGACCATGTATAGTAAGGCATTTTTTTTCTCCCAAAAAAACGACAATGTATAGTAAGGCTTTTTTTTTTCTCCCAGAAAAACGACTATGTATAGTGAGCCATTTTTTTTCTCCCAAACAAACGACCATGTATAGTAAGGCTTTTTTTTTCTCCCAAAAAAACGACCCTGTATAGTAAGGTTTTTTTTCTCCCAAAAAAAAACGACCATGGATAGTAAGGCATTTTTTTTCTCCAAAAAAAACGACCATGTATAGTAAGGCTTTTTTTTTTTGTCTCCCAGAAAAACGACTATGTATAGTGAGCCATTTTTTTTCTCCCAAACAAACGACCATGTATAGTAAGGCTTTTTTTTTCTCCCAAAAAAACGACCATGTATAGTAAGGTTTTTTTTTCTCCCAAAAAAAAACGACCATGTATAGTAAGGCTTTTTTTTTGTCTCCCAGAAAAACGACCATGTATAGTAAGGCATTTTTTTTCTCCCCCCAAAAAAACGACCATGTATAGTAAGGCATTTTTTTTCTCCAAAAAAAAACGACCATGTATAGTAAGGCTTTTTTTTTGTCTCCCAGAAAAACGACCATGTATAGTAAGGCATTTTTTTTCTCCCCCCAAAAAAACGACCATGTATAGTAAGGCATTTTTTTTCTCCAAAAAAAAACGACCATGTATAGTAAGGCTTTTTTTTTTGTCTCCCAGAAAAACGACCATGTATAGTAAGGCATTTTTTTTCTCCCCCAAAAAAAACGACCATGTATAGTAAGGCATTTTTTTTCTCCCCAAAAAAACGACCATGTATAGTAAGGCATTTTTTTTTCTCCCAAAAAAACAACCATGTATAGTAAGGCTTTTTTTTTCTCCCAGAAAAAACGACCATGTATAGTAAGGCTTTTCTTTTTCTCCCAGAAAAACGAGCATGTATAGTAAGGCATTTTTTTTCTCCCCAAAAAAACGACCATGTATAGTAAGGCTTTTTTTTTTCTCCCAAAAAAACGACCATGTATAGTAAGGCTTTTTTTTTTTTTCTCCCAGAAAAACAACCATGTATAGTAAGGCATTTTTTTTTCTCCCAAAAAAAAAAAAACGACCATGGATAGTAAGGCATTTTTTTTCTCCCAAAAAAACGACCATGTATAGCAAGGCATTTTTTTTCTCCAAAAAAAACGACCATGTATAGTAAGGCTTTTTTTTTGTCTCCCAGAAAAACGACCATGTATAGTAAGGCATTTTTTTTCTCCCCAAAAAAAAACGACCATGTATAGTAAGGCATTTTTTTTCTCCAAAAAAACCGACCATGTATAGTAAGGCTTTTTTTTTGTCTCCCAGAAAAACGACCATGTATAGTAAGGCATTTTTTTTCTCCCCAAAAAAAAACGAGCATGTATAGTAAGGCATTTTTTTTCTCCCCAAAAAAACGACCATGTATAGTAAGGCATTTTTTTTTCTCCCAAAAAAACAACCATGTATAGTAAGGCTTTTTTTTTCTCCCAGAAAAAACGACCATGTATAGTGAGGCATTTTTTTTCTCCCAAAAAAACGACCATGTATAGTAAGGCATTTTTTTTCTCCCAAAAAAAACGACCATGTATAGTAAGGCATTTTTTTTCTCCCAAAAAAAACGACCATGTATAATAAGGCATTTTTTTTCTCCCAAAAAAACGACAATGTATAGTAAGGCTTTTTTTTTTCTCCCAGAAAAACGACTATGTATAGTGAGCCATTTTTTCTCTCCCAAACAAACGACCATGTATAGTAAGGCTTTTTTTTTCTCCCAAAAAAACGACCCTGTATAGTAAGGTTTTTTTTCTCCCAAAAAAAAACGACCATGGATAGTAAGGCATTTTTTTTCTCCAAAAAAAACGACCATGTATAGTAAGGCTTTTTTTTTTGTCTCCCAGAAAAACGACTATGTATAGTGAGCCATTTTTTTTCTCCCAAACAAACGACCATGTATAGTAAGGCTTTTTTTTTCTCCCAAAAAAACGACCATGTATAGTAAGGTTTTTTTTTCTCCCAAAAAAAACGACCATGTATAGTAAGGCTTTTTTTTTGTCTCCCAGAAAAACGACCATGTATAGTAAGGCATTTTTTTTCTCCCCCCAAAAAAACGACCATGTATAGTAAGGCATTTTTTTTCTCCAAAAAAAAACGACCATGTATAGTAAGGCTTTTTTTTTGTCTCCCAGAAAAACGACCATGTATAGTAAGGCATTTTTTTTCTCCCCAAAAAAAACCGACCATGTATAGTAAGGCATTTTTTTTCTCCAAAAAAAAAACGACCATGTATAGTAAGGCTTTTTTTTTTGTCTCCCAGAAAAACGACCATGTATAGTAAGGCATTTTTTTTCTCCCCAAAAAAAAACGACCATGTATTGTAAGGCATTTTTTTTCTCCCAGAAAAAACGACCATGTATAGTAAGGCTTTTCTTTTTCTCCCAGAAAAACGAGCATGTATAGTAAGGCATTTTTTTTCTCCCCAAAAAAACGACCATGTATAGTAAGGCTTTTTTTTTTATCCCAAAAAAACGACCATGTATAGTAAGGCTTTTTTTTTTTTTTCTCCCAGAAAAACAACCATGTATAGTAAGGCATTTTTTTTTCTCCCAAAAAAAAAAAACGACCATGGATAGTAAGGCATTTTTTTTCTCCCAAAAAAACGACCATGGATAGTAAGGCATTTTTTTTCTCCAAAAAAAACGACCATGTATAGTAAGGCTTTTTTTTTTGTCTCCCAGAAAAACGACTATGTATAGTGAGCCATTTTTTTTCTCCCAAACAAACGACCATGTATAGTAAGGCTTTTTTTTCTCCCAAAAAAACGACCATGTATAGTAAGGCTTTTTTTTTTGTCTCCCAGAAAAACGACCATGTATAGTAAGGCATTTTTTTTCTCCCCCAAAAAAAACCGACCATGTATAGTAAGGCATTTTTTTTCTCCAAAAAAAACCGACCATGTATAGTAAGGCTTTTTTTTTTGTCTCCCAGAAAAACGACCATGTATAGTAAGGCATTTTTTTTCTCCCCAAAAAAAAACGACCATGTATAGTAAGGCATTTTTTTTCTCCCCAAAAAAACGACCATGTATAGTAAGGCATTTTTTTTTCTCCCAAAAAAACAACCATGTATAGTAAGGCTTTTTTTTTCTCCCAGAAAAAACGACCATGTATAGTAAGGCTTTTCTTTTTCTCCCAGAAAAACGAGCATGTATAGTAAGGCATTTTTTTTCTCCCCAAAAAAACGACCATGTATAGTAAGGCTTTTTTTTTTCTCCCAAAAAAACGACCATGTATAGTAAGGCTTTTTTTTTTTTTTCTCCCAGAAAAACAACCATGTATAGTAAGGCATTTTTTTTTCTCCCAAAAAAAACGACCATGTATAGTAAGGCATTTTTTTTCTCCCCCCCCCAAAAAACGACCATGTATAGTAAGGCATTTTTTTTCTCCCGAAAAAACGACCATGTATAGTGAGGCATTTTTTTCTCCCCCCAAAAAACGACCATGTATAGTAAGGCATTTTTTTCTCCCAAAAAAACGACCATGTATAGTAAGGCTTTTTTTTTTTCTCCCAGAAAAACGACCATGTATAGTAAGGCATTTTTTTTCTCCCAAACAAACGACCATGTATAGTAAGGCGTTTTTTTTCTCCAAAAAAAACCGACCATGTATAGTAAGGCTTTTTTTTTTGTCTCCCAGAAAAACGACCATGTATAGTAAGGCATTTTTTTTCTCCCCCCAAAAAAACGACCATGTATAGTAAGGCATTTTTTTTCTGCCCAAAAAAACGACCATGTATAGTAAGGCATTTTTTTTTCTCCCAAAAAAACAACCATGTATAGTAAGGCTTTTTTTTTCTCCCAGAAAAAACGACCATGTATAGTAAGGCTTTTCTTTTTCTCCCAGAAAAACGAGCATGTATAGTAAGGCATTTTTTTTCTCCCCAAAAAAACGACCATGTATAGTAAGGCTTTTTTTTTTCTCCCAAAAAAACGACCATGTATAGTAAGGCTTTTTTTTTTTTTTCTCCCAGAAAAACAACCATGTATAGTAAGGCATTTTTTTTTCTCCCAAAAAAAACGACCATGTATAGTAAGGCATTTTTTTTCTCCCCCCCCCAAAAAACGACCATGTATAGTAAGGCATTTTTTTTCTCCCGAAAAAACGACCATGTATAGTGAGGCATTTTTTTCTCCCCCCAAAAAACGACCATGTATAGTAAGGCATTTTTTTCTCCCAAAAAAACGACCATGTATAGTAAGGCTTTTTTTTTTTCTCCCAGAAAAACGACCATGTATAGTAAGGCATTTTTTTTCTCCCCAAAAAAAAACGACCATGTATAGTAAGGCATTTTTTTTCACCCCAAAAAAACGACCATGTATAGTAAGGCATTTTTTTTTCTCCCAAAAAAACAACCATGTATAGTAAGGCATTTTTTTTCTCCCAGAAAAAAACGACCATGTATAGTAAGGCTTTTCTTTTTCTCCCAGAAAAACGAGCATGTATAGTAAGGCATTTTTTTCTCCCAAAAAACGACCATGTATAGTGAGGCATTTTTTTTCTCCCAAAAAAACGACCATGTATAGTAAGGCATTTTTTTTCTCCCAAAAAAAACGACCATGTATAGTAAGGCATTTTTTTTCTCCCAAAAAAACGACAATGTATAGTAAGGCTTTTTTTTTCTCCCAGAAAAACGACTATGTATAGTAAGGCTTTTTTTTTCTCCCAAAAAAACGACCATGTATAATAAGGTTTTTTTTCTCCCCAAAAAAAACGACCATGGATAGTAAGGCATTTTTTTTCTCCAAAAAAAACGACCATGTATAGTAAGGCTTTTTTTTTTGTCTCCCAGAAAAACGACTATGTATAGTGAGCCATTTTTTTTCTCCCAAACAAACGACCATGTATAGTAAGGCTTTTTTTTTCTCCCAAAAAAACGACCATGTATAGTAAGGTTTTTTTTTCTCCCAAAAAAAACCGACCATGGATAGTAAGGCATTTTTTTTCTCCCAAAAAAACGACCATGTATAGTAAGGCTTTTTTTTTGTCTCCCAGAAAAACGACCATGTATAGTAAGGCATTTTTTTTCTCCAAAAAAAAACGACCATGTATAGTAAGGCTTTTTTTTTTGTCTCCCAGAAAAACGACCATGTATAGTAAGGCATTTTTTTTCTCCCCAAAAAAAAACGACCATGTATAGTAAGGCATTTTTTTTCTCCCCAAAAAAACGACCATGTATAGTAAGGCATTTTTTTTCTCCCAAAAAAACAACCATGTATAGTAAGGCTTTTTTTTTCTCCCAGAAAAACGAGCATGTATAGTAAGGCATTTTTTTTCTCCCCAAAAAAACGACCATGTATAGTAAGGCTTTTTTTTTTCTCCCAAAAAAACGACCATGTATAGTAAGGCTTTTTTTTTTTTCTCCCAGAAAAACAACCATGTATAGTAAGGCATTTTTTTTCTCCCCCCCCCCCTAAAAAACGACCATGTATAGTAAGGCATTTTTTTTCTCCCAAAAAAACGACCATGTATAGTGAGGCATTTTTTTCTCCCCCCAAAAAACGACCATGTATAGTAAGGCATTTTTTTCTCCCAAAAAAACGACCATGTATAGTAAGGCTTTTTTTTTTCTCCCAGAAAAACGACTATGTATAGTAAGGCTTTTTTTGTTCTCCCAAAAAAACGACCATGTATAGTAAGGCTTTTTTTTTCTCCCAGAAAAACAACCATGTATAGTAAGGCATTAATTTTTCTTCCAAAAAAAACGACCATGTATAGTAAGGCAAATTTTTTTTCTCCCCAAAAAACGACCATGTATAGTAAGGCATTTTTTTTTCTCCAAAAAAATGACCATGTATAGTAAGGCTTTTTTTTCTCCCAGAAAAACGACCATGTATAGTAAGGCATTTTTTTTCTCCCCCCAAAAAAACGACCATGTATAGTAAGGCATTTTTTTTCTCCAAAAAAAACGACCATGTATAGTAAGGCTTTTTTTTTGTCTCCCAGAAAAACGACCATGTATAGTAAGGCATTTTTTTTCTCCCCCAAAAAAAACGACCATGTATAGTAAGGCATTTTTTTTCTCCCCAAAAAAACGACCATGTATAGTAAGGCATTTTTTTTTCTCCCAAAAAAACAACCATGTATAGTAAGGCTTTTTTTTTCTCCCAGAAAAAACGACCATGTATAGTAAGGCTTTTCTTTTTCTCCCAGAAAAACGAGCATGTATAGTAAGGCATTTTTTTCTCCCAAAAAACGACCATGTGTAGTGAGGCATTTTTTTTCTCCCAAAAAAACGACCATGTATAGTAAGGCATTTTTTTTTCTCCCAAAAAAAACGACCATGTATAGTAAGGCATTTTTTTTCTCCCAAAAAAACGACCATGTATAGTAAGGCATTTTTTTTCTCCCCAAAAAAAAACGACCATGTATAGTAAGGCATTTTTTTTCTCCCCAAAAAAACGACCATGTATAGTAAGGCATTTTTTTTCTCCCAAAAAAACAACCATGTATAGTAAGGCTTTTTTTTTCTCCCAGAAAAACGAGCATGTATAGTAAGGCATTTTTTTTCTCCCCAAAAAAACGACCATGTATAGTAAGGCTTTTTTTTTTCTCCCAAAAAAACGACCATGTATAGTAAGGCTTTTTTTTTTTTTCTCCCAGAAAAACAACCATGTATAGTAAGGCATTTTTTTTCTCCCCCCCCCCCTAAAAAACGACCATGTATAGTAAGGCATTTTTTTTCTCCCAAAAAAACGACCATGTATAGTGAGGCATTTTTTTCTCCCCCCAAAAAACGACCATGTATAGTAAGGCATTTTTTTCTCCCAAAAAAACGACCATGTATAGTAAGGCTTTTTTTTTCTCCCAGAAAAACGACTATGTATAGTAAGGCTTTTTTTGTTCTCCCAAAAAAACGACCATGTATAGTAAGGCTTTTTTTTTCTCCCAGAAAAACAACCATGTATAGTAAGGCATTAATTTTTCTTCCAAAAAAAACGACCATGTATAGTAAGGCAAATTTTTTTTCTCCCCAAAAAACGACCATGTATAGTAAGGCATTTTTTTTTCTCCAAAAAAATGACCATGTATAGTAAGGCTTTTTTTTCTCCCAGAAAAACGACCATGTATAGTAAGGCATTTTTTTTCTCCCCCCAAAAAAACGACCATGTATAGTAAGGCATTTTTTTTCTCCAAAAAAACCGACCATGTATAGTAAGGCTTTTTTTTTGTCTCCCAGAAAAACGACCATGTATAGTAAGGCATTTTTTTTCTCCCCCAAAAAAAACGACCATGTATAGTAAGGCATTTTTTTTCTCCCCAAAAAAACGACCATGTATAGTAAGGCATTTTTTTTTCTCCCAAAAAAACAACCATGTATAGTAAGGCTTTTTTTTTCTCCCAGAAAAAACGACCATGTATAGTAAGGCTTTTCTTTTTCTCCCAGAAAAACGAGCATGTATAGTAAGGCATTTTTTTCTCCCAAAAAACGACCATGTATAGTGAGGCATTTTTTTTCTCCCAAAAAAACGACCATGTATAGTAAGGCATTTTTTTTTCTCCCAAAAAAAACGACCATGTATAGTAAGGCATTTTTTTTCTCCCAAAAAAACGACAATGTATAGTAAGGCTTTTTTTTTTCTCCCAGAAAAACGACTATGTATAGTGAGCCATTTTTTTTCTCCCAAACAAACGACCATGTATAGTAAGGCTTTTTTTTTCTCCCAAAAAAACGACCATGTATAGTAAGGTTTTTTTTCTCCCAAAAAAAAACGACCATGGATAGTAAGGCATTTTTTTTCTCCCAAAAAAACGACCATGTATAGTAAGGCATTTTTTTTCTCCAAAAAAAACGACCATGTATAGTAAGGCTTTTTTTTTGTCTCCCAGAAAAACGACTATGTATAGTGAGCCATTTTTTTTCTCCCAAACAAACGACCATGTATAGTAAGGCTTTTTTTTTCTCCCAAAAAAACGACCATGTATAGTAAGGTTTTTTTTTCTCCCCCAAAAAAACGACCATGGATAGTAAGGCATTTTTTTTCTCCCAAAAAAACGACCATGTATAGTAAGGCATTTTTTTTCTCCCAAAAAAACGACCATGTATAGTAAGGCTTTTTTTTTGTCTCCCAGAAAAACGACCATGTATAGTAAGGCATTTTTTTTCTCCCCCCAAAAAAACGACCATGTATAGTAAGGCATTTTTTTTCTCCAAAAAAAACGACCATGTATAGTAAGGCTTTTTTTTTGTCTCCCAGAAAAACGACCATGTATAGTAAGGCATTTTTTTTCTCCCCAAAAAAACGACCATGTATAGTAAGGCATTTTTTTTCTCCCCAAAAAACAACCATGTATAGTAAGGCTTTTTTTTTTCTCCCAGAAAAAACGACCATGTATAGTAAGGCATTTTTTTTCTCCCCCAAAAAAAACGACCATGTATAGTAAGGCATTTTTTTTTCTCCCAAAAAAACAACCATGTATAGTAAGGCTTTTTTTTTCTCCCAGAAAAAACGACCATGTATAGTAAGGCTTTTCTTTTTCTCCCAGAAAAACGAGCATGTATAGTAAGGCATTTTTTTCTCCCAAAAAACGACCATGTATAGTGAGGCATTTTTTTTCTCCCAAAAAAACGACCATGTATAGTAAGGCATTTTTTTTTCTCCCAAAAAAAACGACCATGTATAGTAAGGCATTTTTTTTCTCCCAAAAAAACGACAATGTATAGTAAGGCTTTTTTTTTTTCTCCCAGAAAAACGACTATGTATAGTGAGCCATTTTTTTTCTCCCAAACAAACGACCATGTATAGTAAGGCTTTTTTTTTCTCCCAAAAAAACGACCATGTATAGTAAGGTTTTTTTTCTCCCAAAAAAAAACGACCATGGATAGTAAGGCATTTTTTTTCTCCCAAAAAAACGACCATGTATAGTAAGGCATTTTTTTTCTCCAAAAAAAACGACCATGTATAGTAAGGCTTTTTTTTTGTCTCCCAGAAAAACGACTATGTATAGTGAGCCATTTTTTTTCTCCCAAACAAACGACCATGTATAGTAAGGCTTTTTTTTTTCTCCCAAAAAAACGACCATGTATAGTAAGGTTTTTTTTTCTCCCCCAAAAAAACGACCATGGATAGTAAGGCATTTTTTTTCTCCCAAAAAAACGACCATGTATAGTAAGGCATTTTTTTTCTCCCAAAAAAACGACCATGTATAGTAAGGCTTTTTTTTTGTCTCCCAGAAAAACGACCATGTATAGTAAGGCATTTTTTTTCTCCCCCAAAAAAAACGACCATGTATAGTAAGGCATTTTTTTTCTCCAAAAAAAACGACCATGTATAGTGAGGCTTTTTTTTGTCTCCCAGAAAAACGACCATGTATAGTAAGGCATTTTTTTTCTCCCCCCAAAAAAACGACCATGTATAGTAAGGCATTTTTTTTCTCCCCAAAAAAACGACCATGTATAGTAAGGCATTTTTTTTCTCCCCAAAAAACAACCATGTATAGTAAGGCTTTTTTTTTTCTCCCAGAAAAAACGACCATGTATAGTAAGGCTTTTCTTTTTCTCCCAGAAAAACGAGCATGTATAGTAAGGCATTTTTTTCTCCCCAAAAAAACGACCATGTATAGTAAGGCTTTTTTTTTCTCCCCAAAAAACAACCATGTATAGTAAGGCTTTTTTTTTTCTCCCAGAAAAAACGACCATGTATAGTAAGGCATTTTTTTTCTCCCCCAAAAAAAACGACCATGTATAGTAAGGCATTTTTTTTCTCCCCAAAAAAACGACCATGTATAGTAAGGCATTTTTTTTTCTCCCAAAAAAACAACCATGTATAGTAAGGCTTTTTTTTTCTCCCAGAAAAAACGACCATGTATAGTAAGGCTTTTCTTTTTCTCCCAGAAAAACGAGCATGTATAGTAAGGCATTTTTTTCTCCCAAAAAACGACCATGTATAGTGAGGCATTTTTTTTCTCCCAAAAAAACGACCATGTATAGTAAGGCATTTTTTTTTCTCCCAAAAAAAACGACCATGTATAGTAAGGCATTTTTTTTCTCCCAAAAAAACGACAATGTATAGTAAGGCTTTTTTTTTTTCTCCCAGAAAAACGACTATGTATAGTGAGCCATTTTTTTTCTCCCAAACAAACGACCATGTATAGTAAGGCTTTTTTTTTCTCCCAAAAAAACGACCATGTATAGTAAGGTTTTTTTTCTCCCAAAAAAAAACGACCATGGATAGTAAGGCATTTTTTTTCTCCCAAAAAAACGACCATGTATAGTAAGGCATTTTTTTTCTCCAAAAAAAACGACCATGTATAGTAAGGCTTTTTTTTTGTCTCCCAGAAAAACGACTATGTATAGTGAGCCATTTTTTTTCTCCCAAACAAACGACCATGTATAGTAAGGCTTTTTTTTTTCTCCCAAAAAAACGACCATGTATAGTAAGGTTTTTTTTTCTCCCCCAAAAAAACGACCATGGATAGTAAGGCATTTTTTTTCTCCCAAAAAAACGACCATGTATAGTAAGGCATTTTTTTTCTCCCAAAAAAACGACCATGTATAGTAAGGCTTTTTTTTTGTCTCCCAGAAAAACGACCATGTATAGTAAGGCATTTTTTTTCTCCCCCAAAAAAAACGACCATGTATAGTAAGGCATTTTTTTTCTCCAAAAAAAACGACCATGTATAGTAAGGCTTTTTTTTTGTCTCCCAGAAAAACGACCATGTATAGTAAGGCATTTTTTTTCTCCCCCCAAAAAAACGACCATGTATAGTAAGGCATTTTTTTTCTCCCCAAAAAAACGACCATGTATAGTAAGGCATTTTTTTTCTCCCCAAAAAACAACCATGTATAGTAAGGCTTTTTTTTTTCTCCCAGAAAAAACGACCATGTATAGTAAGGCTTTTCTTTTTCTCCCAGAAAAACGAGCATGTATAGTAAGGCATTTTTTTCTCCCCAAAAAAACGACCATGTATAGTAAGGCTTTTTTTTTTCTCCCAAAAAAACGACCATGTATAGTAAGGCTTTTTTTTTTTTTTCTCCCAGAAAAACAACCATGTATAGTAAGGCTTTTTTTTTTTCTCCCAAAAAAAACGACCATGTATAGTAAGGCATTTTTTTTCTCCCAAAAAAACGACAATGTATAGTAAGGCTTTTTTTTTTCTCCCAGAAAAACGACTATGTATAGTGAGCCATTTTTTTTCTCCCAAACAAACGACCATGTATAGTAAGGCTTTTTTTTTTCTCCCAAAAAAACGACCATGTATAGTAAGGTTTTTTTTCTCCCAAAAAAAAAACGACCATGGATAGTAAGGCATTTTTTTTCTCCCAAAAAAACGACCATGTATAGTAAGGCATTTTTTTTCTCCAAAAAAAACGACCATGTATAGTAAGGCTTTTTTTTTGTCTCCCAGAAAAACGACTATGTATAGTGAGCCATTTTTTTTCTCCCAAACAAACGACCATGTATAGTAAGGCTTTTTTTTTCTCCCAAAAAAACGACCATGTATAGTAAGGTTTTTTTTTCTCCCCCAAAAAAACGACCATGGATAGTAAGGCATTTTTTTTCTCCCAAAAAAACGACCATGTATAGTAAGGCATTTTTTTTACTCCCAAAAAAACGACCATGTATAGTAAGGCTTTTTTTTTGTCTCCCAGAAAAACGACCATGTATAGTAAGGCATTTTTTTTCTCCCCCCAAAAAAACGACCATGTATAGTAAGGCATTTTTTTTCTCCAAAAAAAACGACCATGTATAGTAAGGCTTTTTTTTTGTCTCCCAGAAAAACGACCATGTATAGTAAGGCATTTTTTTTCTCCCCCCCAAAAAACGACCATGTATAGTAAGGCATTTTTTTTCTCCCCAAAAAAACGACCATGTATAGTAAGGCATTTTTTTTCTCCCAAAAAAACAACCATGTATAGTAAGGCTTTTTTTTTCTCCCAGAAAAAACGACCATGTATAGTAAGGCTTTTCTTTTTCTCCCAGAAAAACGAGCATGTATAGTAAGGCATTTTTTTTCTCCCCAAAAAAACGACCATGTATAGTAAGGCTTTTTTTTTTCTCCCAAAAAAACGACCATGTATAGTAAGGCTTTTTTTTTTTTCTCCCAGAAAAACAACCATGAATAGTAAGGCATTTTTTTTTCTCCCAAAAAAAACGACCATGTATAGTAAGGCATTCCCCCCCCCCCCCCCCCCCCCAAAAAAAAAACCGACCATGTATAGTAAGGCATTTTTTTTCTCCCGAAAAAACGACCATGTATAGTGAGGCATTTTTTTCTCCCCCCAAAAAACGACCATGTATAGTAAGGCATTTTTTTTCTCCCAAAAAAACAACCATGTATAGTAAGGCATTTTTTTCTCCCCAAAAAAACGACCATGTATAGTAAGGCATTTTTTTTCTCCCCAAAAAACAACCATGTATAGTAAGGCTTTTTTTTTTCTCCCAGAAAAAACGACCATGTATAGTAAGGCTTTTCTTTTTCTCCCAGAAAAACGAGCATGTATAGTAAGGCATTTTTTTCTCCCCAAAAAAACGACCATGTATAGTAAGGCTTTTTTTTTTCTCCCAAAAAAACGACCATGTATAGTAAGGCTTTTTTTTTTTTTTCTCCCAGAAAAACAACCATGTATAGTAAGGCTTTTTTTTTTTCTCCCAAAAAAAACGACCATGTATAGTAAGGCATTTTTTTTCTCCCAAAAAAACGACAATGTATAGTAAGGCTTTTTTTTTTCTCCCAGAAAAACGACTATGTATAGTGAGCCATTTTTTTTCTCCCAAACAAACGACCATGTATAGTAAGGCTTTTTTTTTTCTCCCAAAAAAACGACCATGTATAGTAAGGTTTTTTTTCTCCCAAAAAAAAAACGACCATGGATAGTAAGGCATTTTTTTTCTCCCAAAAAAACGACCATGTATAGTAAGGCATTTTTTTTCTCCAAAAAAAACGACCATGTATAGTAAGGCTTTTTTTTTGTCTCCCAGAAAAACGACTATGTATAGTGAGCCATTTTTTTTCTCCCAAACAAACGACCATGTATAGTAAGGCTTTTTTTTTCTCCCCAAAAAACGACCATGTATAGTAAGGTTTTTTTTTCTCCCCCAAAAAAACGACCATGGATAGTAAGGCATTTTTTTTCTCCCAAAAAAACGACCATGTATAGTAAGGCATTTTTTTTACTCCCAAAAAAACGACCATGTATAGTAAGGCTTTTTTTTTGTCTCCCAGAAAAACGACCATGTATAGTAAGGCATTTTTTTTCTCCCCCCAAAAAAACGACCATGTATAGTAAGGCATTTTTTTTCTCCAAAAAAAACGACCATGTATAGTAAGGCTTTTTTTTTGTCTCCCAGAAAAACGACCATGTATAGTAAGGCATTTTTTTTCTCCCCCCCAAAAAACGACCATGTATAGTAAGGCATTTTTTTTCTCCCCAAAAAAACGACCATGTATAGTAAGGCATTTTTTTTCTCCCAAAAAAACAACCATGTATAGTAAGGCTTTTTTTTTCTCCCAGAAAAAACGACCATGTATAGTAAGGCTTTTCTTTTTCTCCCAGAAAAACGAGCATGTATAGTAAGGCATTTTTTTTCTCCCCAAAAAAACGACCATGTATAGTAAGGCTTTTTTTTTTTTCCCAAAAAAACGACCATGTATAGTAAGGCTTTTTTTTTTTTCTCCCAGAAAAACAACCATGAATAGTAAGGCATTTTTTTTTCTCCCAAAAAAAACGACCATGTATAGTAAGGCATTTCCCCCCCCCCCCCCCCCCCCCAAAAAAAAAAAAGACCATGTATAGTAAGGCATTTTTTTTCTCCCGAAAAAACGACCATGTATAGTGAGGCATTTTTTTCTCCCCCCAAAAAACGACCATGTATAGTAAGGCATTTTTTTTCTCCCAAAAAAACGACCATGTATAGTAAGGCTTTTTTTTTTCTCCCAGAAAAACGACTATGTATAGTAAGGCTTTTTTTGTTCTCCCAAAAAAACGACCATGTATAGTAAGGCTTTTTTTTTCTCCCAGAAAAACAACCATGTATAGTAAGGCATTTTTTTTCTTCCAAAAAAAACGACCATGTATAGTAAGGCAAATTTTTTTTCTCCCCAAAAAACGACCATGTATAGTAAGGCATTTTTTTTTCTCCAAAAAAACGACCATGTATAGTAAGGCTTTTTTTTCTTCCAAAAAAAACGACCATGTATAGTAAGGCAAATTTTTTTTCTCCCCAAAAAACGACCATGTATAGTAAGGCTTTTTTTTTTCTCCAAAAAAACGACCATGTATAGTAAGGCTTTTTTTTCTCCCAGAAAAACGACCATGTATAGTAAGGCTGTTTTTTTTTCTCCCAGAAAAACGACCATGTATAGTAAGGCATTTTTTTTCTCCCAGAAAAAAAATGACCATGTATAGTAAGGCTTTTTTTTTTCTCCCAAAAAAATGACCATGTATAGTAAGGCTTTTTTTTTTCTCCCAAAAAAACGACCATGCTTCGTAAGGCATTTTTTTCTCCCAAAAAAACGACCATGTATAGTAAGGCTTTTTTTTTTCTCCCAGAAAAAACAACCATGTATAGTAAGGCATTTTTTTTTCTCCCAAAAAAAACGACCATGTATAGTAAGGCATTTTTTTTCTCCCCCCCAAAAAAAACGACCATGTATAGTAAGGCATTTTTTTTCTCCCGAAAAAACGACCATGTATAGTGAGGCATTTTTTCTCCCCCCAAAAAACGACCATGTATAGTAAGGCATTTTTTTTCTCCCAAAAAAACGACCATGTATAGTAAGGCTTTTTTTTTTCTCCCAGAAAAACGACTATGTATAGTAAGGCTTTTTTTGTTCTCCCAAAAAAAACGACCATGTATAGTAAGGCTTTTTTTTTCTCCCAGAAAAACAACCATGTATAGTAAGGCATTTTTTTTCTTCCAAAAAAAACGACCATGTATAGTAAGGCAAATTTTTTTTCTCCCCAAAAAACGACCATGTATAGTAAGGCATTTTTTTTTCTCCAAAAAAACGACCATGTATAGTAAGGCTTTTTTTTCTCCCAGAAAAACGACCATGTATAGTAAGGCTGTTTTTTTTTATCCCAGAAAAACGACCATGTATAGTAAGGCATTTTTTTTCTCCCAGAAAAAAAATGACCATGTATAGTAAGGCTTTTTTTTTTCTCCCAAAAAAATGACCATGTATAGTAAGGCTTTTTTTTTTCTCCCCAAAAAACGACCATGCTTCGTAAGGCATTTTTTTCTCCCAAAAAAACGACCATGTATATCCATCCATCCATCCATCCATTTTCTTGACCGCTTATTCCTCACAAGGGTCGCGGGGGCTGCTGGCGCCTATCTCAGCTGGCTCTGGGCAGTAGGCGGGGGACACCCTGGACTGGTTGCCAACCAATCGCAGGGCACACAGAGACGAACAACCATCCACACTCACACGCACACCTAGGGACAATTCGGAGCGCCCAATTAACCTGCCATGCATGTCTTTGGAATGTGGGAGGAGACCGGAGTACCCGGAGAAGACCCACGCGGGCACGGGGAGAACATGCAAACTCCACCCAGGAAGGTCCGAGCCTGGACTCGAACCGGAGACCTCAGAACTGGGAAGCGGATGTGCTAACCACTCGACTACCGTGCCGCCCCGACCATGTATAGTAAGGCTTTTTTTTTTCTCCCAGAAAAAACGACCAGACTTTTAAAAATCAACGACCATGGATATAGTAAGCCGTTATTTAAAAAAAAACAAAAAAACGACCATGTATACGAAGATTTTTTTATTTTTTTTTAAACCGACCATGTATAGTCAAGCATTTCTTTGTTTTTTCAAAGACCCGCTCAGTGGTCTAGTGGTAGAGTGTCCACCCTGAGACTGGGAGGTCGTGGGTTCAATCCCCCTGCCGGGTCACACCAAAGACTTTTAAAATAAACGACCATTGATATCGTAAGCCGTTGTTTAAAAAAAACAAAAAAAACGACCATGTATAGTAAGGCATTTTTTATTTTATATTTTTTAAAAACGACCATGTATACTAAGGCATTTTTTTTTTCAAACGACCATGTATAGTATGGCATTTTTTTTCTCCCCAAAAAACGACCATGTATAGTAAGGCTTTTTTTTTCTCCCGAAAAAACGACCATGTATAGTGAGGCATTTTTTTCTCCCCCCAAAAAACGACCATGTATAGTAAGGCATTTTTTTTCTCCCAAAAAAAAAACGACCATGTATAGTAAGGCAAATTTTTGTTCTCCCCAAAAAACGACCATGTATAGTAAGGCTTTTTTTTTGTCTCCCAGAAAAACGACCATGTATAGTAAGGCATTTTTTTTCTCCCCCCCAAAAAACGACCATGTATAGTAAGGCATTTTTTTTCTCAAAAAAAAACGACCATGTATAGTAAGGCTTTTTTTTTGTCTCCCAGAAAAACGACCATGTATAGTAAGGCATTTTTTTTCTCCCCCCAAAAAAACGACCATGTATAGTAAGGCATTTTTTTTCTCCCAGAAAAAACGACCATGTATAGTAAGGCTTTTTTTTTTGTCTCCCAGAAAAACGACCATGTATAGTAAGGCATTTTTTTTTCTCCCAAAAAAACAACCATGTATAGTAAGGCTTTTTTTTTCTCCCAGAAAAAACGACCATGTATAGTAAGGCTTTTCTTTTTCTCCCAGAAAAACGAGCATGTATAGTAAGGCATTTTTTTTCTCCCCAAAAAAACGACCATGTATAGTAAGGCTTTTTTTTTTCTCCCAAAAAAACGACCATGTATAGTAAGGCTTTTTTTTTTTTTTTCTCCCAGAAAAACAACCATGTATAGTAAGACATTTTTTTTTTCTCCCAAAAAAAACGACCATGTATAGTAAGGCATTTTTTTTCTCCCCCCCCCAAAAAACGACCATGTATAGTAAGGCATTTTTTTTCTCCCGAAAAAACGACCATGTACAGTGAGGCATTTTTTTCTCCCCCCAAAAAACGACCATGTATAGTAAGGCATTTTTTTTCTCCTAAAAAAACGACCATGTATAGTAAGGCTTTTTTTTTCTCCCAGAAAAACGACTATGTATAGTAAGGCTTTTTTTGTTCTCCCCAAAAAAACGACCATGTATAGTAAGGCTTTTTTTTTCTCCCAGAAAAACAACCATGTATAGTAAGGCATTTTTTTTCTTCCAAAAAAAACGACCATGTATAGTAAGGCAAAATTTTTTTCTCCCCAAAAAACGACCATGTATAGTAAGGCATTTTTTTTTCTCCAAAAAAACGACCATGTATAGTAAGGCTTTTTTTTCTCCCAGAAAAAAAACCATGTATAGTAAGGCTGTTTTTTTTTCTCCCAGAAAAACGACCATGTATAGTAAGGCATTTTTTTTCTCCCAGAAAAAAAATGACCATGTATAGTAAGGTTTTTTTTTTCTCCCAAAAAAATGACCATGTATAGTAAGGCTTTTTTTTTTCTCCCAAAAAAACGACCATGTTTCGTAAGGCATTTTTTTCTCCCAAAAAAACGACCATGTATAGTAAGGCTTTTTTTTTTCTCCCAGAAAAAACGACCAGACTTTTAAAAATCAACGACCATGGATATAGTAAGCCGTTATTTAAAAAAAAAACAAAAAAAACGACCATGTATAGCAAGGCGTATTTAAAAAACAAAACAAAATGACCATGTATACGAAGATTTTTTTTTTTTTTTTAAACCGACCATGTATAGTCAAGCATTTCTTTGTTTTTTCAAAGACCCGCTCAGTGGTCTAGTGGTAGAGTGTCCACCTTGAGACTGGGAGGTCGTGGGTTCAATCCCCCGGCCGGGTCACACCGAAGACTTTAAAAATAAACGACCATTGATATCGTAAGCCGTTATTTAAAAAAAAAAAAAAACAAAAAAAAACGACCATGTATACTAAGGCGTTTTTTTTTTTCAAACGACCTTGTATAGTATGGCGTTTACTTTTTTTTAAAAACGACCATGTATAGTATGGCGTTTTCTTTTTTTTAAAAACGACCATGTATACTAAGGCGTTTTTTTTTTTTTTTTTTTTTTAAAACCGACCATGTATAGTCAGGCGTTTTTTTTGTTTCTTTGTTATTTCAACGACCTGCTCAGCGGTCTAGTGGTAGAGTGTCCACCTGGAGACTGGGAGGTCGTGGGTTCAATCCCCCGGCCGGGTCACACCAAAGACTTTTAAAAATCAACGACCATGGATATAGTAAGCCGTTATTTAAAAAAAAACAAAAAAAACGACCATGTATAGTAAGGCGTTTTTAAAAAAAAAAACAAAAAAAAAAAACGACCATGTATACGAAGGTTGTTTTTTTTTTTTAAACCGACCATGTATAGTCAACCATTTCTTTGTTTTTTCAAAGACCCGCTCAGTGGTCTAGTGGTAGAGTGTCCACCCTGAGACTGGGAGGTCATGGTTTCAATCCCCCGGCCGGTTCACACCAAAGACTTTTAAAATAAACGACCATTGATATCGTAAGCCGTTGTTTAAAAAAAACAAAAAAAACGACCATGTATAGTAAGGCATTTTTTATTTTATATTTTTTAAAAACGACCATGTATACTAAGGCGTTTTTTTTTCAAACGACCATGTATAGTATGGCATTTAAAAAACAAAAAAAACAAAAAACGACCATGTATACTAAGGCGTTTTTTTTTCAAACGACCATGTATAGTATGGCGTTTTCTTTTTTAAAAAAATGACCATGTATACTAAGGCGTTTTTTGTTTTTTTGTTTTTTGTTTTTTAAACGACCATGTATACTAAGGCATTTTTTTTTCCAAACGACCATGTATAGTATGGCATTTTTTTTCTCCCCAAAAAACGACCATGTATAGTAAGGCATTTTTTTTTTCTCCCGAAAAAACGACCATGTATAGTGAGGCATTTTTTTCTCCCCCCAAAAAACGACCATGTATAGTAAGGCATTTTTTTTCTCCCAAAAAAAAACGACCATGTATAGTAAGGCAAATTTTTTTTCTCCCCAAAAAACGACCATGTATAGTAAGGCTTTTTTTTTGTCTCCCAGAAAAACGACCATGTATAGTAAGGCATTTTTTTTCTCCCAAAAAAAAACGACCATGTATAGTAAGGCAAATTTTTTTTCTCCCCAAAAAACGACCATGTATAGTAAGGCTTTTTTTTTGTCTCCCAAAAAAACGACCATGTATAGTAAGGCATTTTTTTTCTCCAAAAAAAACGACCATGTATAGTAAGGCTTTTTTTTTGTCTCCCAGAAAAACGACCATGTATAGTAAGGCATTTTTTTTCTCCCCCCAAAAAAACGACCATGTATAGTAAGGCAAATTTTTTTTCTCCCCAAAAAACGACCATGTATAGTAAGGCATTTTTTTTTCTCCAAAAAAACGACCATGTATAGTAAGGCTTTTTTTTCTCCCAGAAAAAAAACCATGTATAGTAAGGCTGTTTTTTTTTCTCCCAGAAAAACGACCATGTATAGTAAGGCATTTTTTTTCTCCCAGAAAAAAAATGACCATGTATAGTAAGGTTTTTTTTTTTCTCCCAAAAAAATGACCATGTATAGTAAGGCTTTTTTTTGTCTCCCAAAAAAACGACCATGTTTCGTAAGGCATTTTTTTCTCCCAAAAAAACGACCATGTATAGTAAGGCTTTTTTTTTTCTCCCAGAAAAAACGACCAGACTTTTAAAAATCAACGACCATGGATATAGTAAGCCGTTATTTTAAAAAAAACAAAAAAAACGACCATGTATAGCAAGGCGTTTTTAAAAAACAAAACAAAACGACCATGTATACGAAGATTTTTTATTTTTTTTTTAAACCGACCATGTATAGTCAAGCATTTCTTTGTTTTTTCAAAGACCCGCTCAGTGGTCTAGTGGTAGAGTGTCCACCCTGAGACTGGGAGGTCGTGGGTTCAATCCCCCGGCCGGGTCACACCAAAGACTTTAAAAATAAACGACCATTGATATCGTAAGCCGTTATTTAAAAAAAACAACCAAAAAAAAAAACGACCATGTATACTAAGGCGTTTTTTTTTTTTTTCAAATGACCTTGTATAGTATGGCGTTTACTTTTTTTTAAAAACGACTATGTATAGTATGGCGTTTTCTTTTTTTTAAAAACGACCATGTATACTAAGGCGTTTTTTTTTTTTTTTTTTTTTTTTAAACCGACCATGTATAGTCAGGCGTTTTTTTTGTTTCTTTGTTATTTCAACGACCTGCTCAGTGGTCTAGTGGTAGAGTGTCCACCTGGAGACTGGGAGGTCGTGGGTTCAATCCCCCGGCCGGGTCACACCAAAGACTTTTAAAAATCAACGACCATGGATATAGTAAGCCGTTATTTTAAAAAAAACAAAAAAAACGACCATGTATAGTAAGGCATTTTTTATTTTATATTTTTTAAAAACGACCATGTATACTAAGGCGTTTTTTTTTCAAACGACCATGTATAGTATGGCATTTAAAAAACAAAAAAAACAAAAAACGACCATGTATACTAAGGCGTTTTTTTTTCAAACGACCATGTATAGTATGGCGTTTTCTTTTTTAAAAAAATGACCATGTATACTAAGGCGTTTTTTGTTTTTTTGTTTTTTGTTTTTTCAAACGACCATGTATAGTATGGCATTTTTTTTCTCCCCAAAAAACGACCATGTATAGTAAGGCATTTTTTTTTTCTCCCAAAAAAACGACCATGTATAGTAAGGCATTTTTTTTCTCCCCAAAAAAACGACCATGTATAGTAAGGCATTTTTTTTCTCCCCAAAAAAACGACCATGTATAGTAAGGCATTTTTTTTCTCCCAAAAAAACGACAATGTATAGTAAGGCTTTTTTTTTTTCTCCCAGAAAAACGACTATGTATAGTGAGCCATTTTTTTTCTCCCAAACAAACGACCATGTATAGTAAGGCTTTTTTTTTCTCCCAAAAAAATGACCATGTATAGTAAGGTTTTTTTTTCTCCCAAAAAAAAACGACCATGGATAGTAAGGCATTTTTTTTCTCCCAAAAAAACGACCATGTATAGTAAGGCATTTTTTTTCTCCAAAAAAAACGACCATGTATAGTAAGGCTTTTTTTTTGTCTCCCAAAAAAACGACCATGTATAGTAAGGCATTTTTTTTTCTCCCAAAAAAACAACCATGTATAGTAAGGCATTTTTTTTCTCCCCAAAAAAACAACCATGTATAGTAAGGCATTTTTTTTCTCCCCAAAAAAACGACCATGTATAGTAAGGCATTTTTTTTTCTCCCAAAAAACAACCATGTATAGTAAGGCTTTTTTTTTTCTCCCAGAAAAAACAACCATGTATAGTAAGGCATTTTTTTTCTCCAAAAAAAACGACCATGTATAGTAAGGCTTTTTTTTTTGTCTCCCAGAAAAACGACCATGTATAGTAAGGCATTTTTTTTCTCCCCAAGAAAAAACGACCATGTATAGTAAGGCATTTTTTTTCTCCCAAAAAAACCGACCATGTATAGTAAGGCATTTTTTTTTCTCCCAAAAAAACAACCATGTATAGTAAGGCTTTTTTTTTTCTCCCAAAAAAACGACCATGTATAGTAAGGCTTTTTTTTTTTTTTCTCCCAGAAAAACAACCATGTATAGTAAGGCATTTTTTTTTTCTCCCAAAAAAAACGACCATGTATAGTAAGGCATTTTTTTTCTCCCCCCCCCCCAAAAAAACGACCATGTATAGTAAGGTATTTTTTTTCTCCCGAAAAAACGACCATGTATAGTGAGGCATTTTTTTCTCCCCCCAAAAAACGACCATGTATAGTAAGGCATTTTTTTTCTCCCAAAAAAAACGACCATGTATAGTAAGGCAAATTTTTTTTCTCCCCAAAAAACGACCATGTATAGTAAGGCATTTTTTTTTCTCCAAAAAAACGACCATGTATAGTAAGGCTTTTTTTTCTCCCAGAAAAACGACCATGTATAGTAAGGCTTTTCTTTTTCTCCCAGAAAAACGAGCATGTATAGTAAGGCATTTTTTTTCTCCCCAAAAAAACGACCATGTATAGTAAGGCTTTTTTTTTCTCCCAAAAAAACGACCATGTATAGTAAGGCTTTTTTTTTCTCCCAGAAAAACAACCATGTATAGTAAGGCATTAATTTTTCTTCCAAAAAAAACGACCATGTATAGTAAGGCAAATTTTTTTTCTCCCCAAAAAACGACCATGTATAGTAAGGCATTTTTTTTTCTCCAAAAAAATGACCATGTATAGTAAGGCTTTTTTTTCTCCCAGAAAAACGACCATGTATAGTAAGGCATTTTTTTTCTCCCCCCAAAAAAACGACCATGTATAGTAAGGCATTTTTTTTCTCCCCCCAAAAAAACGACCATGTATAGTAAGGCATTTTTTTTCTCCCAAAAAAAACGACCATGTATAGTAAGGCATTTTTTTTCTCCCCCCCCCCCAAAAAAAACGACCATGTATAGTAAGGTATTTTTTTTCTCCTGAAAAAACGACCATGTATAGTGAGGCATTTTTTTCTCCCCCCAAAAAACGACCATGTATAGTAAGGCATTTTTTTTCTCCCAAAAAAAACGACCATGTATAGTAAGGCTTTTTTTTTTCTCCCAAAAAAACGACCATGTTTCGTAAGGCATTTTTTTCTCCCAAAAAAAACGACCATGTATAGTAAGGCTTTTTTTTTTCTCCCAGAAAAAACGACCAGACTTTTAAAAATCAACGACCATGGATATAGTAAGCCGTTATTTAAAAAACAACAAAAAAAACGACCATGTATAGCAAGGCGTTTTTAAAAAACAAAACAAAACGACCATGTATACGAAGATTTTTTTTTTATTTTTAAACCGACCATGTATAGTCAAGCATTTCTTTGTTTTTTCAAAGACCCGCTCAGTGGTCTAGTGGTAGAGTGTCCACCTTGAGACTGGGAGGTCGTGGGTTCAATCCCCCGGCCGGGTCACACCAAAGACCTTTAAAATCAACGACCATGGATATAGTCAGCCGTTTTAAAAAAAAAAAAAAAAAAAAAAAAAAACGACCATGTATACTAAGGCGTTTTTATTTTTTTATTTTTTCAAACGACCATGTATCGTATGGCATTTAAAAAAAACAAAAAACGACCAAGTATACTAAAGGTTTTTTTTTGTTTTTGTTTTTTTCAAACGACCATGTATAGTATGCCGTTTTATAAAAAAAAAAAAACGACCATGTATACTAAGGCGTTTTTTTATTTTTTTTCAAACGACCTTGTATAGTATGGCGTTTTCTTTTTTTTAAAAACGACCATGTATAGTATGGCGTTTACTTTTTTTTTTAAAACGACCATGTATAGTATGGCGTTTTCTTTTTTTTAAAAACGACCATGTATACTAAGGCGTTTTTTTTTTTTAAAACCGACCATGTATAGTCAGGCGTTTTTTTTGTTTCTTTGTTATTTCAACGACCTGCTCAGTGGTCTAGTGGTAGAGTGTCCACCTTGAGACTGGGAGGTCGTGGGTTCAATCCCCCGGCCGGTTCCCACCAAAGACTTTTAAAATAAACGACCATTGATATCGTAAGCCGCTGTTTAAAAAAAAAAAAAAAAAACGACCATGTATAGTAAGGCATTTTTTATTTTATATTTTTTAAAAACGACCATGTATACTAAGGCGTTTTTTTATTTTTTTATTTTATTTTTTTTCAAACGACCATGTATAGTATGGCATTTAAAAAAAAAAAAAAACGACCATGTATACTAAAGCGTTTTTTTTTGGTTTTTTTTCAAACGACCATGTATAGTATGGCATTTAAAAACAAAACAAAAAAAAAACGACCATGTATACTGAGGCGTTTTTTTTTTTCAAACGACCTTGTATAGTATGGCGTTTACTTTTTTTTTTAAAAACGACCATGTATAGTATGGCGTTTTCTTTTTTTTAAAAACGACCATGTATACTAAGGCGTTTTTTTTGTTTTGTTTTTTTTTTAAAAACGACCATGTATAGTAAGGCATTTTTTTTTCTCCCAAAAAAAACGACCATGTATAGTAAGGCATTTTTTTTCTCCCCCCCCCCCAAAAAAACGACCATGTATAGTAAGGTATTTTTTTTCTCCCGAAAAAACGACCATGTATAGTGAGGCATTTTTTTCTCCCCCCAAAAAACGACCATGTATAGTAAGGCATTTTTTTTCTCCCAAAAAAAACGACCATGTATAGTAAGGCATTTTTTATTTTATATTTTTTAAAAACGACCATGTATACTAAGGCGTTTTTTTATTTTTTTATTTTATTTTTTTTCAAACGACCATGTATAGTATGGCATTTAAAAAAAAAAAAAAACGACCATGTATACTAAAGCGGTTTTTTTTGGGTTTTTTTCAAACGACCATGTATAGTATGGCATTTAAAAACAAAACAAAAAAAAAACGACCATGTATACTGAGGCGTTTTTTTTTTTCAAACGACCTTGTATAGTATGGCGTTTACTTTTTTTTTTTAAAAACGACCATGTATAGTATGGCGTTTTCTTTTTTTTAAAAACGACCATGTATACTAAGGCGTTTTTTTTTGTTTGTTTTTTTTTAAAAACCGACCATGTATAGTCAGGCGTTTTTTTTGTTTCTTTGTTATTTCAACGACCTGCTCAGTGGTCTAGTGGTAGAGTGTCCACCTTGAGACTGGGAGGTCGTGGGTTCAATCCCCCGGCCGGGTCACACCAAAGACTTTTAAAAATCAACGACCATGGATATAGTAAGCCGTTATTTAAAAAAAAACAAAAAAAACGACCATGTATAGTAAGCCGTTATTTTAAAAAAAACAAAAAAAAACGACCATGTATACGAAGGGTTTTTTTTTTTTTTTAAACCGACCATGTATAGTCAAGCATTTCTTTGTTTTTTCAAAGACCCGCTCAGTGGTCTAGTGGTAGAGTGTCCACCCTGAGACTGGGAGGTCGTGGGTTCAATCCCCCTGCCGGGTCACACCAAAGACTTTTAAAATAAACGACCATTGATATCGTAAGCCGTTGTTTAAAAAAAACAAAAAAAACGACCATGTATAGTAAGGCATTTTTTATTTTATATTTTTTTTAAACGACCATGTATACTAAGGCGTTTTTTTTTCAAACGACCATGTATAGTATGGCATTTAAAAAACAAAAAAAACAAAAAACGACCATGTATACTAAGGCGTTTTTTTTTCAAACGACCATGTATAGTATGGCGTTTTCTTTTTTTTTAAAATGACCATGTATACTAAGGCGTTTTTTTTTTTTTTTTTTTTTTTTTTTTAAACGACCATGTATACTAAGGCATTTTTTTTTTCAACCGACCATGTATAGTATGGCATTTTTTTTCTCCCCAAAAAACGACCATGTATAGTAAGGCATTTTTTTTCTCCCAAAAAAACGACCATGTATAGTAAGGCATTTTTTTTCTCCAAAAAAAACGACCATGTATAGTAAGGCTTTTTTTTTGTCTCCCAGAAAAACGACCATGTATAGTAAGGCATTTTTTTTCTCCCCCAAAAAAACCGACCATGTATAGTAAGGCATTTTTTTTCTCCCAAAAAAAACGACCATGTATAGTAAGGCATTTTTTTTTCTCCCAAAAAAACAACCATGTATAGTAAGGCTTTTTTTTTTCTCCCAGAAAAAACGACCATGTATAGTAAGGCATTTTTTTTCTCCAAAAAAAACGACCATGTATAGTAAGGCTTTTTTTTTGTCTCCCAGAAAAACGACCATGTATAGTAAGGCATTTTTTTTCTCCCCAAGAAAAAACGACCATGTATAGTAAGGCTTTTTTTTTTCTCCCAAAAAAACGACCATGTATAGTAAGGCTTTTTTTTTTTCTGCCAGAAAAACAACCATGTATAGTAAGGCATTTTTTTTTCTCCCCAAAAAAACGACCATGTATAGTAAGGCATTTTTTTCTCCCCCCAAAAAACGACCATGTATAGTAAGGCATTTTTTTTCTCCCCAAGAAAAAACGACCATGTATAGTAAGGCATTTTTTTTCTCCCAAAAAAAACGACCATGTATAGTAAGGCATTTTTTTTTCTCCCAAAAAAACAACCATGTATAGTAAGGCTTTTTTTTTTCTCCCAGAAAAAACGACCATGTATAGTAAGGCTTTTCTTTTTCTCCCAAAAAAACAACCATGTATAGTAAGGCATTTTTTTTCTCCCCCAAAAAACGACCATGTATAGTAAGGCTTTTTTTTTTCTCCCAAAAAAACGACCATGTATAGTAAGGCTTTTTTTTTCTGCCAGAAAAACAACCATGTATAGTAAGGCATTTTTTTTTTCTCCCAAAAAAAACGACCATGTATAGTAAGGCATTTTTTTCTCCCCCCAAAAAACGACCATGTATAGTAAGGCATTTTTTTTCTCCCAAAAAAAACGACCATGTATAGTAAGGCAAATTTTTTTTCTCCCCAAAAAACGACCATGTATAGTAAGTATAGTATGGCTTTTAAAAAACAAAAAAAACAAAAAACGACCATGTATACTAAGGCGTTTTTTTTTCAAACGACCATGTATAGTATGGCGTTTTCTTTTTTTTAAAAATGACCATGTATACTAAGGCGTATTTTTTTTTTTTTTTTAAACGACCATGTATACTAAGGCATTTTTTTTTTCAAACGACCATGTATAGTATGGCATTTTTTTTCTCCCCAAAAAACGACCATGTATAGTAAGGCATTTTTTTTTTCTCCCGAAAAAACGACCATGTATAGTGAGGCATTTTTTTTCTCCCAAAAAAAAACGACCATGTATAGTAAGGCATTTTTTTTCTCCCAAAAAAAAACGACCATGTATAGTAAGGCATTTTTTTTCTCCCAAAAAAACGACAATGTATAGTAAGGCATTTTTTTCTCCAAAAAAAACGACCATGTATAGTAAGGCTTTTTTTTTGTCTCCAAAAAAAACGACCATGTATAGTAAGGCTTTTTTTTTGTCTCCCAGAAAAACGACCATGTATAGTAAGGCATTTTTTTTCTCCCCCCCAAAAAACGACCATGTATAGTAAGGCATTTTTTTTCTCCCCAAAAAAACGACCATGTATAGTAAGGCATTTTTTTTTCTCCCAAAAAAACAACCATGTATAGTAAGGCTTTTTTTTTTCTCCCAGAAAAAACGACCATGTATAGTAAGGCATTTTTTTTCTCCAAAAAAAACGACCATGTATAGTAAGGCATTTTTTTTCTCCCCAAGAAAAAACGACCATGTATAGTAAGGCATTTTTTTCTCCCAAAAAAAACGACCATGTATAGTAAGGCATTTTTTTTTCTCCCAAAAAAACAACCATGTATAGTAAGGCTTTTCTTTTTCTCCCAGAAAAACGAGCATGTATAGTAAGGCATTTTTTTTCTCCCCAAAAAAACGACCATGTATAGTAAGGCTTTTTTTTTTCTCCCAAAAAAACGACCATGTATAGTAAGGCTTTTTTTTTTTCTCCCAGAAAAACAACCATGTATAGTAAGGCATTTTTTTTTTCTCCCAAAAAAAACGACCATGTATAGTAAGGCATTTTTTTTCTCCCCCCCCCAAAAAAACGACCATGTATAGTAAGGTATTTTTTTTCTCCCGAAAAAACGACCATGTATAGTGAGGCATTTTTTTCTCCCCCCAAAAAACGACCATGTATAGTAAGGCATTTTTTTTCTCCCAAAAAAAACGACCATGTATAGTAAGGCAAATTTTTTTTCTCCCCAAAAAACGACCATGTATAGTAAGGCATTTTTTTTTCTCCAAAAAAATGACCATGTATAGTAAGGCTTTTTTTTCTCCCAGAAAAACGACCATGTATAGTAAGGCTGTTTTTTTTTCTCCCAGAAAAACGACCATGTATAGTAAGGCATTTTTTTTCTCCCAGAAAAAAAATGACCATGTATAGTAAGGCTTTTTTTTTCTCCCAAAAAAATGACCATGTATAGTAAGGCTTTTTTTTTTCTCCCCAAAAAAACGACCATGTATAGTAAGGCATTTTTTTCTCCCCCCCCCAAAAAACGACCATGTATAGTAAGGCATTTTTTTCTCCCCCCAAAAAACGACCATGTATATTAAGGCATTTTTTTTCTCCCAAAAAAACGACCATGTATAGTAAGGCTTTTTTTTTTTTCTCCCAGAAAAACGACTATGTATAGTAAGGGTTTTTTTGTTCTCCCAAAAAAACGACCATGTATAGTAAGGCTTTTTTTTTCTCCCAGAAAAACAACCATGTAAAGTAAGGCATTTTTTTCTCCCAAAAAAAACGACCATGTATAGTAAGGCAAATTTTTTCTCTCCCCAAAAAACGACCATGTATAGTAAGGCTTTTTTTTCTCCCAGAAAAACGACCATGTATAGTAAGGCTGTTTTTTTTTCTCCCAGAAAAACGACCATGTATAGTAAGGCATTTTTTTTCTCCCAGAAAAAAAATGACCATGTATAGTAAGGCTTTTTTTTTTCTCCCCAAAAAATGACCATGTATAGTAAGGCTTTTTTTTTTCTCCCAAAAAAACGACCATGTATAGTAAGGCTTTTTTTTTTTTCTCTCAGAAAAACAACCATGTATAGTAAGGCATTTTATTTTTCTCCCAAAAAAAACCGACCATGTATAGTAAGGCATTTTTTTTCTCCCCCCCCCCAAAAAACGACCATGTATATTAAGGCATTTTTTTTCTCCCAAAAAAACGACCATGTATAGTAAGGCTTTTTTTTTTTCTCCCAGAAAAACGACTATGTATAGTAAGGCTTTTTTTGTTCTCCCAAAAAAACGACCATGTATAGTAAGGCTTTTTTTTTCTCCCAGAAAAACAACCATGTAAAGTAAGGCATTTTTTTCTCCCAAAAAAAACGACCATGTATAGTAAGGCAAATTTTTTCTCTCCCCAAAAAACGACCATGTATAGTAAGGCATTTTTTTTCTCCAAAAAAACGACCATGTATAGTAAGGCTTTTTTTTCTCCCAGAAAAACGACCATGTAGAGTAAGGCTGTTTTTTTTTCTCCCAGAAAAACGACCATGTATAGTAAGGCATTTTTTTTCTCCCAGAAAAAAAATGACCATGTATAGTAAGGCTTTTTTTTTTCTCCCCAAAAAATGACCATGTATAGTAAGGCTTTTTTTTTTCTCCCAGAAAAACGAGCATGTATAGTAAGGCATTTTTTTTCTCCCCAAAAAAACGACCATGTATAGTAAGGCTTTTTTTTTTCTCCCAAAAAAACGACCATGTATAGTAAGGCTTTTTTTTTTTTCTCCCAGAAAAACAACCATGTATAGTAAGGCATTTTTTTTTTCTCCCAAAAAAAACGACCATGTATAGTAAGGCATTTTTTTTCTCCCCCCCCCCCCCAAAAAACGACCATGTATAGTAAGGTATTTTTTTTCTCCCGAAAAAACGACCATGTATAGTGAGGCATTTTTTTCTCCCCCCAATAAACGACCATGTATAGTAAGGCAAATTTTTTTTCTCCCCAAAAAACGACCATGTATAGTAAGGCATTTTTTTTTCTCCCAAAAAACGACCATGTATAGTAAGGCTTTTTTTTCTCCCAGAAAAACGACCATGTATAGTAAGGCTGTTTTTTTTTCCCAGAAAAAAAATGACCATGTATAGTAAGGCTTTTTTTTTCTCCCAAAAAAATGACCATGTATAGTAAGGCTTTTTTTTTCTCCCAGAAAAACAACCATGTAAAGTAAGGCATTTTTTTTCTCCCAAAAAAAACGACCATGTATAGTAAGGCAAATTTTTTCTCTCCCCAAAAAACGACCATGTATAGTAAGGCATTTTTTTTCTCCAAAAAAACGACCATGTTTTGTAAGGCTTTTTTTTCTCCCAGAAAAACGACCATGTATAGTAAGGCTGTTTTTTTTTCTCCCAGAAAAACGACCATGTATAGTAAGGCATTTTTTTTCTCCCAGAAAAAAAATGACCATGTATAGTAAGGCTTTTTTTTTTCTCCCCAAAAAATGACCATGTATAGTAAGGCTTTTTTTTTTCTCCCAAAAATACGACCATGTTTCGTAAGGCATTTTTTTCTCCCCAAAAAACGACCATGTATAGTAAGGCATTTTTTTCTCCCCCCCCCCCCCCCCCCCCCCCCCCTCCCAAAAAAAAAACGACCATGTATAGTAAGGCATTTTTTTTCTCCCCAAAAAAAACGACCATGTATAGTAAGGCATTTTCTTTCTCCCAAAAAAACGACCATGTATAGTAAGGCATTTTTTTTCTCCCAAAAAAACGACCATGTATAGTAAGGCATTTTTTTCTCCCAAAAAAACGACCATGTATAGTAAGGCTTTTTTTTTTCTCCCCAAAAAACGACCATGTATAGTAAGGCATTTTTTTTCTCCCCCCCAAAAAAACGACCATGTATAGTAAGGCATTTTTTTCTCCCCCCCAAAAAAACGACCATGTATAGTAAGGCATTTTTTTTTCTCCCCAGAAAAACGACCATGTATAGTAAGGCATTTTTTTTCTCCCCCCCAAAAAAACAACCTGGTATAGTAAGGCATTTTTTTTTTGTTTTTTTTTCTTTTTTTTCAAACGACCATGTATACTATGGCGTTTTTTTTTTTATTTTTTTTTTTTAAAGACCATGTATAGTAAGGCGTTTAAAAAACAAAAAAAACAAAAAAACGACCGTTTTTTTTGTTGTTTTTTTTGTTTTGTTTTTCAAACGACCATGTATACTATGGCGTTTTTTTTTTTTTTTTTTTTTTAAAACGACCATGTATAGTAAGGCGTTTTTATTTATTTATTTTTTTCAACGACCATGTATAGTATGGCGTTTTTTTAAAAAAACGACCATGGATACTAAGGCGTTTTTTTTTTTTTTTTTTTTTAAAGACGTTGTATAGTAAGGCGTTTTTTGTTGTGTTTTTTTAAAAAACTACCATGTATACTAAGGCGTTTTTTTTTTTTTTTTTTCAAACGACCATGTATAGTATGGCTTTTTGATTTGGTCCAATCTGGCATCACAGATATGTCTACCTAATTTTGAGTTGATTGGTGAAACTGGTGACAGGGTGCATATTTGTTCCAACTTTCCAGAGTCTTTTTTTTTTTTTTTTTTCATGGAATTTGGCCCCAAGATGTCTGCTTTAATCCAAAATAAAATCTAGCTGCCTTGCTATTCACTTTTGGTCATGGGTCCTAGAGTCTTTTCCTTTTCATGGGCAAAGAACTGCGCTATAATCCTGATGCTTGTGTAGCAGCAGACCCTCCCCACGCCTTGATTATTCTTGCCGGCTACCTCAGGGGCCGTGTTTGGCCCTTTAGTGACCTTTCGCTAGCAAGTGTCCCCGGGGAGCTGCTGCTGCTGCTGCACACATTAGGGTCTTATTTGGCGTATCCATGTGATGGGTCCCACATGGAGGACTATCCATGGACTTTTTTTTTACTTTGTGGATGATTTCCAATCAAAGTGTCTTCATTTCCTTCCGGGAAGCGCTCTCAGTGCAGACATGAGGGTCGATCCCGAAGGCCAACGCCCTGTAATTATACCCCGAAGGGCCTTTGGGACGGGCCCATTAATGCCACGGCACTGATGGACTGTTGGTAATTCCCATTTTTGGGAGCCGGCGGCACAGCATTGATGGGCTAACTGAGGTCACACCTTTGACCATGCGAGTGCTGCGCTTGCGTTTTCCAACCAAATGTTGGCGGATGCACAATAGCCAGGGAGCCACCCCCTCCCGCCATGACATTGGAGACGTTGGGGGTAGAGGTTTGAAAGATCAGAGAGGTCAGGAAGGGAGAAGCATGCAAGCTGTCAGCAAAGATAACATCGGACTTTATTGTCAGAATTCTGCTTCAGGGACGACCCCACTGACATGATGAAACGTTGATTCATTTTTTGTTTTAATTACCACTTTCTGCTCATTTATTGAATTCATACGAGAAGGCTATCTTAAAATTTGTACTGACCTGAATGTTTGCACGTTATTATTATGAGTACCGTATTATTCGGATTATACGTCGCCAGATTATAAATCAAACCAGCCAAAAAAAAATCCATAATTAAGAAGGAAAAAACATATACTGTATAAGTCGCACTGGAGTATAAGTCACATTTTTGGGTGAAATTTATTTGGTAAAATCCAACACCAAAAACATACATGTCATCTTGAAAGGCAATTTAAAATAAAAATAAAAGAGAGAACAACAACAACAACTCCCCACTCAGATAGAAGCTAACAGGCTAACTCCCCTTTTCCACATAACAGTCCCAACGTTCCGTGGGTGAATTATATTCCCATCACTACAAGTTATTCATATAACTCTAGCATAAAGAACATGCTAACAAGTTCACCAAATTATCAGTTTCACTCCAAATCACTAAATCCAATGAAATCTTCATCCTCAGTGTCATTTTAAACAACTCCCCCAACTCGGGAGGTAGACGATGCGCCGCTTCCTCTTCTACCGGCAATTTTGATATTATCAACACAGGCCTAGAGCGCCCTCTTGCGGTTTAGTGTGAACATAACATGTGAAATGATATAGTAATGTGTTAATTTCACACATAAGTCGCACCAGAGTATAAGTCGCACCCCCGGACAAACTATGAAAAAAACTGCGATTTATAATCCGAAAAATACGGTAATCTCATCACATTTGGATCATGCATTTACATTGTAAATGACGCTCAAATTGGATTTGACAGAGAGAATGGTCAGCATTTGATTGTTAAGGTGCTTTAAAAAAGTTTTTGTTTTATCCAAAAGACCTTCTGTAGAGATTGATTTGGTGCTAAATATGTAAGATCAGAATCAAATCCATGTATTTACACAGCAATTTACGCTCAAACTGGATTTGGCAGATAATGATTATCAGTTGTTCTTGTGAATCCAATAGACACTGTGTCTGATCAACAGTTCAAAATGGTGCTGAATGTGGAATCTCAATCAGATTCAGATCAAGCCTTGAAGTTAGACTTTGTAGGCATAAAAAAAATACATTTGGCAACATTTAGAACACTATTTCAAGTATTTGTTTTTTTGTATATTCAAGGGACACATTTGTGTCTGAACAAGATTAAAATGGTGCTAAATGCGCAATCTGGATCAGATTTAGATCAGTGCAATCTGTATCAGATTCAGTTAAAACATTTACATAGCAAATTGGATTTGACAGGGATGATGATTAGATACCGCCAATATATCATTCTGTCACATAACAGAATATTTCTTAATATGCGCTGCAGGACTACGCACTTGTCCCCGAAACACGCACGCACACACACACGAGCTGACCCACAATTCATCTTGCCGTCAATCACAAGGCTCGACCGCATCAATACGTCGACACACAAAAAGGCAGACACACTCGTTCATATTTCTTCCCATAATGCGCGCATTTAAATGAGCATCTTTGCACGCATAATTGATTGAGATGTTTTTTTTTTTTTCCTCTTCGAGGGATTTTTTTCACTGTGGAAGAAAAGGAGGAGGAGAAGGTGGGAATATGGCGGGAGAGGTTGGTGGCGTGCAAATGTGATGGGGGTGTCAGGAAACAGAGCAGATGGCAGACAGCATCACCCCTCCTCCTCTCTTTCTCCCCTCAGCTCAGCGGGTTATGGAGTAGGGGGCAATTAACGACAGAATCCCCCCCCCCCCACCACCACCTCCATCCTCACGCTCTTGCTCCTACATTAGCCACGCCGCAGACAGGTGCAAGGTAGCTTGACACCTGTCAATCAAAACACACACACATGCGGCGTGCTGTTAAATATGCCACGCAGCGGCGGGTGCGCACGTGCGCGGAAAGCCGCAGGCCGCTAGCAGCGACATTTTTCTTTTTTTTTTCCTGGAAGGTAGACTTTCCAGGCTTCGCAGTGACCAATAATAAGCCTTCTATCTTCCCTCTAGCCGTCTTTTCCATCTCCCGTCTTTCGCTTTTTCCACTGGCACAGCCTATGATTAGAATAATACATCTTAAATAGACAAGACAATTTGTATAAATTGCGTGGGAATGCCGAGCATCTGACGCCGAATTGAAATGCGCTGGAATTTACTGAAGTGTTGAATGCTTGCTCGAAATCGCTGTGTTTGGGGAAATTTCACAAAAAAAGTAGTATGAGTGAACTGAACCTTTTGATGTTTAACTCATTCACTGCCAGCCATTTTCATGTTCGATTGCTATAAAAACATGGAACCTACCAAATGAAAGATTAGACTTAGACTTAGACTTGACTTTATTGATCCCTTTGGGATGGCTCCCTCTGGGAAATTTACATGTCCAGCAGCAATAAGAACAGGTCAGAAACTGCATCAAAGAACTTCTTAATGCTCTAGCATACAAAAACCTAAAAAAACAAAAAAAAACAAAAAAAACGTATAAATACGTTTTTGGGAGTGAATGAGTTAAATGGTTTCAATCGGTTAAGAAAGTAAAAGGAAAAAATTGCCTGATAATTTGCAATTTTTCAAAATGGAAAAGGTGGAATTATTTTGTTAGTTGTTTCTCCTGAATGATCTGAACATTTTGAATGATTTGAAATGAAATGTGGAAGGATTGGGTAAATATGTCAAATGCCTAATTTAAAGGGGCTGTCTGCCGGATTCACTCAGGAAAATGCACTTTTTAAATACAGGATGTACACACTTTAACTTTCTCTTCACACACATGTAATTGCTGCAAATTGCATTCAAATTGCTGCGGGAGTGACGTCACGCAGCTGACACGTTCGCCCAGCCACGTTTGCGACCCCCCTGCTCTGCGATTGGCTGGAGGGGTGTAAACACTGTCTTTCCACAGAAACATCCCGTTGTTTACAAAACAAACACAAAATGGCAAAATACAGGCTGGGGGGTTGGGGGTTTAGGACAAAATCACCACCAAAGATTAACATAAACACAGATGTGTAGACTGAAAGTTAAAGTGTGTACAGTACATCATGTATTTAAAAAGTGCATT
Organism: Festucalex cinctus; assembly: GCF_051991245.1. NCBI lineage: Eukaryota > Metazoa > Chordata > Actinopteri > Syngnathiformes > Syngnathidae > Festucalex > Festucalex cinctus. The sequence goes on from NC_135426.1 coordinate 16,478,788, forward strand.
TTCCTGAGTGAATCCGACAGACTGCGCCTTTAATTTAGGATTTTTATCTTGAAGATGTGGACATTTTGTGAATGTGGAAAAAAAAAAATCCAATATGCCCTGAATGAGCTGAAAAGTTTGAAGTTTGGTTGAGGACGCTGTGAAATACGGAGATAAAAATTGGGAAATAGATTTTCAATGGGAATTCCGGAAAAGGTCATAATCCGGGGAATGTAAAAAAATAAAATAAAATAAATAAAATAGATGTCCTTGAACGAGATCAGATTATTTATTAAAATGATTTGAATTAGTGAGAAATGTGGAAGTATTTTGGATTGTATTTTTGCTGCATTAATTGGCCCCTCAAAATCGTCAATACATGTCAATGACCCGTTCTGCTGACGACTGACAGATGAGAGAAACATTGACGGACGGCCATTTTGCTGAGGAATAACGGGTTGATGATTACAATGCGGTTCAGCTTGAAATATTGACGGACTGATGAGTGACTGACGCTCAAAATTTATTGACATGCCCACCTCTACTTAAATCCATATCACTGATGGTCTCAAGCGCAGCAGTGCATGCGTGTGCGTGCGCGTGTGTCGGCTCCTCCGCTAGCCACCAGGCTCCGCACATGACAGTGGCTTACTGTGGAAAGCCTTTTCAGACATAAACAAACCATTCTAAATGCTCAGCTGTTAAGCGGGGCTGACAAACAAACAGGCAGCATGTATAGACTTTCCATTTAAGGCCGTCCACGCCGTGCACTGGCAAAAGAGGCGCTTAAGGGAGCCAAGAGTCGGGGGAACACTAACTAACTGTGTTTAAATGGACAGAATGGGAATATTGCAGAAATGAACAGAAAAAGGCACGGACGTGTTATATTTTGGAATGTGAAGGTAGTAATAAACACTTGGCCGGGGACTTTTATTGATACGAGGTGTTAACTGGCCTTCATAACCGCCGTTATTAGTTTTATTGACTCTGAAACTGTTCTCAAAACACACACAAAAAAAAAATCTTGAGGATATTTTACGTTTAAGCATTTGCAGGATCACACCTATTTGCAGATTTCTTTTGGGAATCAACGTCCCATTAATCCCGATCCATTTGTGAATTTTTTTTTTTTTCCCAATCCACCATTTTTTCCCCCCCTGATCCTCTCCATACTCACAGATATTGTCTTCCATCTTTCCCCCGAATGCTCAACGACTGAATTCCATAAATGTTGGAACTATGAGATACATATTATGTGGGAAATGAAGTTATTGACATTGTAAAATAAATATCATGGTGGCCGATGCAGCTCAAAGGTCTTCCAGGGGGGGAATTCTGTGCAAACATCGCGGTCCAACTGTGGCGTACATACAAATTAGGACGTCATCATGAACATCAAAAAAACAAATAAGCACGTGTGAATCAAACACGCCTAAGAATACTTTGAGTAGAAGACAGCATAGATGTTGGGACCTCATCCAGGTTACACTGGACTCTTTCTACTGCCAGAGAAATGCTCTTTTTTTCCACCCTCACCTTCTTGTAGCGATCTCATTTTCTATTAAAAGCATTGGGGCAACTCAGGGGGATCCCCATTGCCTATCGTCCACATGTACACACACGCGCACTTTGAAATCATGCACAGTGGCGTTCTGTCAGTGTTGCAGACTGTCTGTCTCCTTGTCGATCCAGCGGTGACTGTAACTAGGTGTAATGGCCAGCCTGTGGTTACTCACTCTATGGGCCTATTCACAAGCCCTCCAAACACACACATGCATGTGAACACAACATGCACATGCACACACTGTTTACAATAGTGAGTTTGGGCCAAGCTGCTAATTGAAACATATTTCTTTCCCCATTCGATGGAGTAAAGGGCATCCCTATTTTCCACAGTCGAAAGTTGCGCGCCTGTCAACAGCAGGTCACCATACAAATCAAAGTCCACGTCCACAGACTTGATATTTGGGGCACGCCATCCATCCGTCCATCCATCCATCCATCCATCCATCCATCCATCCACTCATCCATCCATCCATCCATCAACTCATCTATCATCCATCCATCCATCATCAATCCATCCATCCGTCCGTCCGTCCGTCCGTCCGTCCGTCCGTCCAGCCATCCATCCATCCATCCATCCATCCACACCCATCAACCCATCCATCCATCCATCCACCCATCCATCCATCCATCCATCCGTCCGTCCGTCCACCCGTCCATCCATCAACTCATCTATCATCCATCCATCCATCATCAATCCATCCATCCATCCATCCGTCCGTCCGTCCGTCCGTCCGTCCGTCCGTCCATCCATCCATCCATCCATCCATCCATCCACACCCATCAACCCATCCATCCATCCATCCACACCCATCAACCCATCCATCCATCCATCCATCCGTCCGTCCGTCCGTCCATCCATCCATCCATCCATCCACTCATCCATCCATCCATCCATCCATCCATCCACCCATCCATCCAAGCCACCAACCACCCACCCGTCCACCCGTCCATCCGTCCATCAACTCATCTATCATCCATCCATCCATCATCAATCCATCCATCCATCCATCCACCCATCCATCCATCCATCCATCCGTCCATCCATCCATCCACACCCATCAACCCATCCATCCATCCATCCATCCATCCAAGCCAATCCACCCGTCCATCCATCATCAATCCATCCACCCATCCATCCATCCATCCATCCGTCCGTCCGTCCGTCCGTCCATCCGTCCGTCCGTCCGTCCATCCATCCATCCATCCATCCACACCCATCAACCCATCCATCCATCCATCCATCCATCCATCCATCCAAGCCAATCCACCCGTCCATCCATCCATCCATCCATCCATCCATCCATCCATCCATCCACCCGTCCACCCATCCATCCATCAACTCATCCATCCATCCATCCATCCATCCATCCATCCATCCATCCATTCATCCGTCCATCCATCCATCCATCCCCACCCATCAACCCATCCATCCATCCTCTACCGCTTATCCGAGGTCGGGTCGCGGCGCAGCACCTTTAGGAGGGAAACCCAGATTTCCCTCTCCACAGCCACTTCAACGAGCTCCACTGTCGGGATCCAAAGGCGTTCCTAGGCCAGCCGAGAGACATAATCTGTGTTCTGGGTCGTCCCCGGGGCATCCCGCCGTGGGACATGCCCGGAACACCTCTCCAGGGAGGCGTCCAGGAGGCATCCGAACCAGATGCCCGAGCAAACTAGGCTGGCCTCTCAACGCGGCTCGACTCTGAGTCCCTCCCGGATGACCGAGCTTCTCACCCTATCCCTAAGGGAGAGCCCGGACACCCTGCTGAGGAAACTCATTTCGGCCGCTTGTATCCTGGATCTCGTTCTTTCGCTCACGACCCACAGCTCGTGACCATAGGTGAGGGTCGGAACGTAGATCGACTGGTAAATCGAGAGCTTCGCCTTTCGACTCAGCTCTTTCTTCACCACAACGGACCGATACAGAGTCTGCATCACTGCAGACGCCGCACCGATTAAGCTCCAGGTGATTGTGGTGTGTTGAGGTGCACTCATTCCTGTGGGACCCACAATTCCCGGATGGATGACTTCTTGTTTGTGCCATTTTTCTCAGATTTCAAGTGTTCTCAATTGAAAGACAAGTGCAGGTCTCAGCAGGGCTTCAATGCATTGACTCACCAATTGTTTGGTCAGGCGATGATGTCAGGAACCGGGTTATGGATGTTGGGTAGTTTGAAGAGGTGATATGTGAACAATACTAATCCTTTGGCTTGAAATATTCCAGGATATCAAATGATAGTAAAATAATAATGCGACTAATGCAACTAATGCAACTAATGCCACTAATGCTTGAAAAACCTTATCAAGCCGAAAGGCCTGCCTAGCTTGTCTCCCCTCCCACACACACACACACCAACCAGAGCTAAGGCAGCCATCTTGCTTTTAAGCCTTTTACCCAGCAGGAAGTGCACACATCTAAATGCAGTAGCCATACCTGGCCAGTGGGGGCATACTAAACATAAAATTACCACAATGGTCAAACCTTCAAAACAAAGCAGAACTAACACAAAGTTACAACTTTGTGCTTATTTAAACTTAACTAATCTTAACCTCTTTACAAATTCATTAATTCCAAGTCCCCTTCGCGATAATGCCTCCAACAACTTCTTATCTTTCTAGTCTGTCTTATACCGTAATCAAAACCCAACTGTACAATTTGGAAACAGTTAATGTCTTAAAGTGAGCCAAGTTGCACATTGAGTAGTAGTGGATCAAATCAATATTCCCCCTCACTCTATAGCAATTCGATTTGTTTTTGTTACATGCTTGTGCTCATGTACCTTTCCCTGGTGAAAGAAAAGGAGCCATCTGTAGCCTTTGTCGTGGAGCGGATAAACCCAAGTCAATCCGGGCCTCCCACTGCTGATCTAGCCACCTAATCCCATTAAGAGACGGACAGTTCTTGAGACCTATCGAGGAGTATGGGCTGATAATATCAACGTTTGTTTGGGAGGAGGAAAAAAACAACAACAACAAATCGAGATCACTTGAGTTTGACTTTATTTTCATCAAATTTGTAATGAGACCAAAACTCAGATATGCAGCTGCGCTGTGCGTGTAACACGTGCAAACTACTTTGTTATTGTTTTGGTCTGACTGCGCCCCGTCACCTGATTCTTCTCATGCATGCGCGTCCACATGCTCACATTTCTTCACCGTCTTCCACACTGTGGCACGCAAACGTGCACACACCCCCCGTGGTGTCAGCTGCTGACTGCGAGCAGGAGACGAGATGAGACGTCCATAATAGTGGAATTCATAACAAATAGATAGGAGGGAAAGCAGGTGCCTGTTCTGGGAAACGGACTGATGTGATCCTCTTCAAGAAATATTTACCTCAAAGTTGGACGAGAGACAAAAACATGCTCAGACGCAAGGAGAAGCCAAATCCTCGTGGATTGCTTTCCCATCTATTTTACAGTATATCATACTTATCTTATTTGAACAATCACTCCGAGGAAAAAAACAAAGAACAGAAGCTGCGAGCGTCACACATTTTTCATTTAAACTAGTCGGTGTCTAGTCGAGTCCTCAAATTCATGAAATTCAAGCCAATTCCACTTCTATGGAACCAAAAATGCTGTCTGTCTACTTCTATGTTCCGTGAACATCTTGTGGAACCTGCAATTAACTTAATTAAAAATAAATAAATAAATAAATAAATAATAATATTGAGTTGTTTTGTGCAAAAAAAAACAAAAAAAATGGGCCAACTTCACGCAAATAGTCTCCAATTTGTGTAAAAAAAAAAAAAGGGTCAGAGGCGCTACTTGGGTCAATTTCACCCAACTTACTGGGTTATATTGTACAAAATGACCAAATTTGTTGTTGTTATATTCAAAAATTACATTTTTTTTAGGTTGTTTCATCTCTTTTATTAAGAGATTAATTAATCACAGAAAAATGTCGCATTAATCACGTATTAATCGCATATTAATCGCACTATTTTTTTGACGGCACTTGAGCCTTGAAACTAACCGCGGATGGTTACATTGAAGGCTGCACAGGTCAGTGATGAGGTCAATTTACGGCATTTCCGACGCCAGTTGTTCCAAAATGAACGGGGTGACCCCAGTTGGGGTGCTCGGTGGTAAATTTCTCTTTAAAAAAAAAACACTCCGACAGGACTTTAGATAAAACAAAAGTCATTTGCATTTAATTAATTAATAATTGCTGAATTGCACCCACGCAATACACGCATGACAAATGACATTCAGATAATAAAATGCGTTAATGTCAAAATATTACGGTATTTTGTATTTTTTTTATATTACTCGAACACGCAATTCATTTAGCTGATTAATCATGATTAATCAACATTAAAAATAAAAGTGTGATTAAACAGATTAAAAATTTGAGTCGTTTGACAGCACTAGTTATGACGCAAAACCTCGAACAAATAAACAGACAGAGAAAGACCGTCTGTGTGCCTCCACTACAGAGGAGAATTTGAACTTGATAACGTTGCAGACTGCCAGTCAACAATATGAAAGAAGGTTGAACCACGTCAGCGAGGAGTGGACCAGCAACATCATGAGCGAGTGATACTCAACACTATGGCCGATGTATCCCCATTTTTGCTCCATTAGCTAATAGCTTTCAAATTGACGTAGGAGGAAACATCCGTTAAAAATACTTTTTACTTTTACTTGTCAAGTACATTTCAGAGCCTGTACTTTATTTTTACTTGAGTAATTATTTGAGTGAGTACTTTTACCAAAGTTGTTTTTTTTACGTAATTGTACTTTTACTCAAGTAGAGAATGTCAGTACTTTTCCCATCTCTTTGTTTCACTCGAAACAACCCACAAAATTGGACTGTTTGATGTGTTGTTTGGGTTCAATGATGAAAAGGAACTTTTTGGGTTCCTCATATTTTTGAGCCATATTGGTTTATGTTTGACTCAACTGTTTTTAGAGTGATATTAACTCTTTTACTGCCACACACAAAAATCTTTAATATGACAAAGGCTTTGATCATTTACATCATCCTTGAAAATGTTCAATTTCATCATGTTTCATTGTAATTTCATACGCAATGAGCCCATTTAAAAGAGATACAATGCTGCCATCTGCTGGCCATAGATAGTGAGTATTTTTGATTCCACAACTCATTGACCAGGCAGCGCGTGCTGCACTTAGACGGTGAACTACCCTTTGATATAAAAACAAAACAAAACAAAAAAAACGCAGTCGACATAATTTAACGTTTACGGCGGCATATATCGTGATTTTACGAATCGTTATTAAATCATCATTGAAACACTTGGTGACATCAAGTCCACGTTTTTGTCTCTATGGGGGAAAATACACACAAGAATAGTTTGACACTCTGCCTGGTGATCACAGCATATTTGAACATCTCAGTGGAAAATAATATTCCCCTAGTGTGTGTGCGCGTACGTGCGTGTTCCATTTGTCATCCCTCCCGCTGTTTTTCTCACTTTGGACAATCACTTTCGTCTCACTTATACTGCCCGTGCTTTTCTGACATTTACTGTACAGCTCGCTTATTTTTTTTTCTTTTAATGCTCGCGAAAACAAGAAAACACAGAGGGAGTGATGTATTTTCACTTTTAGTACATTTCGCCATCACGTGCTTAACAGAGGATGGAAATTGTAAATGTGATCATTTACTCTTGTTTAAAAAAATAATAATAAAGACACCAAGATGGGGTAGCCAGAAATTCCAGAGGTTTTACTCTTGGTGGTGGAAAGTTTCCTATTTCCACACTTTTTTTTTTCTTCTTCAAAAAGATGACACTAGTAAAGAAAAAAAATGCACCGTTTGCCCTTCTTTTTCTTATTAATGTCACATTATTGGCTATAGTGGTGCTTTTGCTGAACTTTATAGTCATTTTAGTCACTTTTTTCCCAAGCTTTTCTAATAACAAGGCTCATTAGTGATTTTTGGGATCACCTTACCTCATGTCGTCGCTACCATCCTCTCACCTGCCACAGCTGTCTCTCATTGTCTCGCTAGCGGAGCGCCCCGTTCACACAAAAGCCTGTTTCAGTGTATCTGCACAAGTTTGGTACCTTTTGAAGAGTTCGTCCACACAGCGGCTCGGTTTCGGAGCTTGAAACCGATAAGAAGTTATTTAGCTTTTCGACTTCAGCAGCTATGCAACAAAATGATCCAAAAATGACGACCAGCCTCAGCCTGCCCAAATCCACTTTCAATCCAATTTACAACCTTGGGTAAAAAGTAAACCAATCTGCTCAAAATCCACAGCAACCTCGCATTTTTTAGTGTGTGCTAAGGTTGCACTTACATTGATGCATATTTATCCACATTTTTATTCAATGTCATGATTTTTTTTTTCCCGATTTACACCACCATGACGCATGATTGTGCGAGACAAAAAAAATCTGAATTACGTTACAACGTAATCCATTTTGGGTAATGCCAAAAAACACTTTTGTGGGTCAGATTTCTCAATATCATCTTTCTCAAGACTAATATTTAATAAATATACAAATTACAGGTCTTCAGCGCCACATTTTCAAAACATGTCAAATCTGTTTTCGACACCGATGAAAACACAGAGTTGAGCTTTTCTTTTTCAGGCTGTGTTTGTCTAAGTCAGCACACAAAGTGCCAAGCACAATTGCTGAAAATGATTTTGAAATAAGTAGAAATGGGCGGTGGAGGCTGGCAGCCGCACGAGGTGAGTATGAAACTTGGCGCCGCTTCGAGTGCACCGATTCGGCAATATATCGCGATATTACATTGCGCAATTCTCGAATCGATTCAATAGGCGGCCGGATCGATTTTTAAACATCCATTTTTGATGGAAAAATATTCACCAAAAATGTCTTATGGTTCACACCTTAAGCATGAAAGAATGTTATAATAATGGAACATTTAGCCTTAATATTTTATTTCAATGCTGTTCAAACATGAAACAGATTACAACCTGTATACAACTGTACTTTCAGATAAATAAATGAATACATTTTCATACAAATCTTACACTGTACAAGTTTACTGATTAGTATTTTCTAAATTAGAATGAAAAAAAAAAAATTGCAACAATCAAATTATGAATTCGTATCGGGATTAATCGGTATCGAATCGAATCGTGACCTATGACTCGTGATACGAATCGAATCGTCAGGTACTAGACAATTCACACCCCTAATAAACACTCAAAACAGTTGTACACGTACATGCCACATGCATGCATAAAGAGTGCAAAATTTGTTTTGTTTTTTTTACCAACAGGAGCAAAGTGAAAAATAACGCAATGAAAAAAAAACAAAAAAAACGTAAATGCATGGGCTGAAATGGACTCAAACGAGCCACTTAGAACTAGTAGATGAAGTCCCCCAAAGCAAAATGACAACACGGAGCACATCATTCTAATAACTGTCTGAAATAACTGAAATTTCTCCCACAGTCCAGACCTGACCGGCCATCCAAAACATGCTATCAGTTATCACTCGCTTCTGTCATGCTTGGCAGGAGGAAGAGCAGCGACGGTTACTCATTTGACTGGCTGGCACACAAACACATCTGTCCACGTGCAACCAGGGCCACGCGTAAAAAGCGCGCACGCAATCATGCAACAATTCCCGCATGTCCGCAGCTTTTCGCAATACATGCGAGCCCCCCCCCCAACCCCCGCACATGTAATTATACTTGTAAGCACACGCAAGTTTACACGCACTCAACGGGGGCTGTCCAGCGTAATACGCCTCAGTCACGCTATAGTGTGGCTACCACCATGCCGAGCTTATGGATGGATCATGGTCTTAACTGACGGGACTTGGATTTTTAGACAGGGGGGAAGTTAAGATGCCCTTATATGGGCATGCGGCTCAGCTGGTGCCACTGAGCTAATGGGGCAACGTTAAAGCCATCGGCGACTTTTACGTTGCTTCAGTGGTGGACTATCAGGGTCAAAGGTCGGCACAACCATCTACCTTTTCAAGCTCAGTTTGATTATTTGTTCATTCTAACTGTCTATTGCAGGGGTGTCCAAACTTTTTCATTTGAGGGCCACATCCAGAAAATCAGAAGGACGCAAGGGCCACGTAATGTTATGAAGAGAAATTGTGTTTAGTCCTAAAAATTGTACAAATGATTTATTTGTGCTGTTGCATATTTAGAAAAATGCTACAGTATATAAACCGATTTATTTGTAATATGGCAGTAGGGTTATTATAGTTTTGGAATTTTTTATTTTAGTTTTTATTTTGTTTTGAGTTTTCAGAAGGGGAAAAAAAAAAGTCATTATAGTGGTGCTCAAGAGCTAGTGTTGTTCCGAAACCATTTTTTGGCCCCCGATACTGATACCCAGCTTTGCAGTATCGGCCGATACTGATACCAACCGATAGTTACTGCTTTTTTTCCTCAACATGAAAAAGCTGTCCTCTCATAGGCTCAGAGCATTCAAGGGCCAATAGGATATCTTAGATCGGCATGCAGTAAACATGTCACATATCAGTGAATGTTGTGCACGAGCAAGACACAAGATGCTGCATCCAAAATCCTATATTAGCTTTGGAATTAATGGTATCGGCAAGTTACTTGTGAGCAGTCACCGATACCGATACCACTGTTTTAATGCAGTATCGGCGCCTCTGCCGATACCAGTATCGGTATCAGAACAACACTATCAAGAGCTATTTGCTGTTTTTAGGAATCTCTTCAACTTTACATTTTGTAACGAGAACTTACACAAGTGCATGTTTCTGTCCATTTTGTTTTTTATTTAAAATTTCATGGGGAGGAGGGAATCCTGGAATGACTTTTTAATTTATTTTTTTAATGTGTGTATCCTGGATTGACTTTTTTTTATGTCCCTAGAAGTGGGAAATATCAGTCGCGTGAATGAAATCGAAATGCGACAAATGACAAAGCGTGTGCACGCAGGGGCGCCTGGCACAACTCTTGGCATTGATGTAACATTCTGGCGTTTCATTGGGCGTGTGTGTGCGATGCATGAGGGACGTGTCGTTGACACATCTCAGCCCTTCCTCCTCCCCGCAGCTGCATGCACATACACACACTCGGCTTTTTTCCTGCTTCCTTCTCCTCAAGTGATCTCTCTCTCTCTTTCTCTCTCGCTCGCACTCTACAGCTTGTGTGTACATTTCATACTGCATGAGCCAGACACAAAGCCTGTCGCTTTTTTTTTGTTTTTTTGGCTACCAGTATTAAAATGAGACAAAAAGCTCCTATCTGTCTGGAAAGTGTTTTTTTAAAAATCATGTTTCTTTGACTTTTGTCCATCATTCTAACGCCTTCTCCTCACCTGACCTCCCGTTTCTGCCGCCATCTTTTTTTTTTTTTTTTTTTTTTGACTGCCTCCCCCGTCTGTCTTTGCATGCGAGCGGCATTTGATGCATGGCCCGCCCCTCACCGACACTCTTGACGTGATTAGAGTGCGTTTTGTCTGGGAGTGTGCTCACAGTGTGCCTTCCTAAACGTCTCCAGGTGTGTTTTGCTTTCAGACGTGAGCGAACGTGACCGTCAGGAACACCTCGTTCAGACTCCCGCATCATCCCTCCCTCCTCGCATCCTCCATCCCTTTCCTCTCACCTTCTCTCCTCCTTTCTGTTTCTCAATCCGATGAATAATTCAAGCCATCTCGCACTGCGCATCGCGCCGGAATCAGGCCGCCTTGGTAACAGATTGGTGTTTATCAAGTGGGGCTGGCTCTTCTTATCGGAAGGAGTGAGTCACACCGGACCGGTCAGTCGGCAACGTGACGAGCGCTTCATGTCCGGGAATCGCACACGTTTCCAAGAAGCGACAACATCACCTGAAGTGATGTGTTTTCAGAGTGGCCAGGCAGGGAATGATTACGGGAGCGGAAAGAGATGGTCACATTGTCAGATAATCTCTTTCAAATGTGTCATGCTGCTGATAATTTGGTGGCTTCACCATAATCCTCATCTACACCTCAAGTGGATTTCATCGGATAATAATGCACAGTGTGCATGCAAAACATCAACAGAGAGAGTAAGTGGTGGTCATGTTTGAAACATAATGTTGGATTTGATGATAGCTGCAAATTCAAACTGAAAGGTAAGACAGCAGCCGGGTTTACATGGAGCCATGTATTCCGATTAGAATGAATCCGAACGGCCAAACGGAATGAAAATGCTCCATATAAACACCTCGATCGGAATGAAAATGCTGAACCTGAATGGAATTTCATTCGGAATCAGATGATTGGTATATTCCTTTCTTCAATCCGAACGAACATCATGTACAGTGGAACCTCGACTTACGAACGTCTCTTCATACGAAATTTTCGAGTTACGAAACGCCTCAACGGGAAAATATTGCCTCTTGTTACGAAAGAAATTTCGAGATACGAAAGGTAAAAATACATTACCGAACGCAACATACTTTCGGCTATGGCTATTTTCTACGAGCGTAAACACTAGATCGGTGTTTGTGCATCGTTCTGGCATCCCATTGGCTAAGAGGAACCTCTACCATAGGTATCTATGAGCGTATACTAGATCGGTGTCTATACAGCGTCCTCACCATTCATCCCACAGCCCATGAAGTGTTCCGATAGTTTTTCGTAAATGTATGAACTAACGGCCAACGAATTTGTGGAAAAATTCAAACAATTGGTAATTGATGAAGGAACAGTAAGTTTTTAATTGCGACGAGACGGGACTTTTTTTTTTTTTTTTTTTGAAAAATATGCCTCGCCATACTGGAAGTTTCCATGAAGTTTCAAAATTTGTTTAAAAGAATTTTAAGTCGGGTGTTTGCTCACTAAGATGAGAAAAAAAAAAAAAAAAGCAAACATCCATGGATCAGTTCTTTACAAAACACCAGGCAAAAAAAACAAAAAACAAAAAACACTTCTGAGAGTGAGGAACATGAACCAAAGAGGGCAAAAAACGATGAGGACAGCAGTTAAAAAGGTAAATGACCATCATTTTTATTTTTTACTTTATTCTTTGTTTTTTTACATTATGCACAACAATCTAATTGGAACATGTATTTGTTACATGTTTTGATGCATTTTTATGCTTTATAAAACATTTATGTCAGAATTTTGGGAGGCTTGGAACGGATTAGGGCATTTACATGGAAAATGCGTCTCTACTTACAAAATTTTCTACTTAAGAACTTTCTTCCAGAACCAATTAATTTCGTAAGTAGAGGTACCACTGTATGCGCTTCATTCGGAATGGGGTAGATGCCACGGAAGAGGCGGGACGTGATTTTGCAGATCAGTTTATTTCCGGTCCAGGTTGCGAGCACGCAATCCAGGGGCACAAAGTCGGAAGCACAAGTAGTTTTGACGCAGCCCACACGTCGCAAACCGAACCGGAAACAAACCGATGTGCAAAAAACAGTCCCGCCTCTTCCGTGGCATATACCACCCCATTGAGAGGCTGCGTGCAGCAACGCTCTGTCTATCCACTCCCGTGTCAACCGCTACTCGACATGTGTCTTGCCTCACTAGCTAGCCAGCCAAAGCTGGTTGCTAGCTAGCTAATGCGGCATAAATAGCACCGTGCTTGCCACTGAGTAGTTGCATTTAGGTGATGTGAGCACGTCCAGTTCAGCGAAGCTTTATAGAACCGTATCATTGGTTCAATTATAAGAACAAAATGAATTCTATGATTCTCAGATCTTCTATATTTTGGTGAGGCGCAAAATGCAAATTTTGACTTGCAAACAGCGATGGAATTATTTCGTACAAAATCAAGTATGGCAGGAGGTTAGGATCATTCAAGCAAAAGGAGGAGGTTGACAGGAGGGAGATATTTACACCAGGCTACCCTCCTGACGTGGCCGTCGTCATGGTGACCGCGCCCATGTGCTCCGGAGGCAAGGAGGAGGGGTTCAGTGCGGGTGGGGGTGGTGGTCATATAAGCCAATCACAGCAAACCACACACGCACGCACGTGGCCACTGTGATCTTTTACCTGACATTGTGCAAACTAGATTTCAAGCCAAAAATAGACACAATAAGAGCTCATTTGTTTGTTTTCTTTCTCATGTTATAATGAATGCCGAAGATAAGCAGACAACAATATGGATGAACACAATTATGACAGCTTGAATTAGGATAAGGGATAAGCCATTCAAGTCGGCATATATATATGTATGTGTGTGTATATATGGATATATTTTTTGTTCAGTTCATGCATAGAGTTGACTGGCTGTGCATAAACATACACAAGAGTAATAATAATTCAGTCTAATGATAATTACTGAACTTGAATGCATCACCATGATGTCTTTGTCTGGTGCTGCTGACAACTATTCTGTCATTTCAAAGACTTTGCTTCTCGAATACTCCCAAAAAAGATGGCTTCTCTGAACTCTTTTTCCTATTTATAGCTTAAAAGTCCAGCGCCCGCTCGGCAATTTGTGTCTGTGTAGTCACACTCTTGATATCGAGCACTTCCGTTATTAACTAAACGTGTGTCATCTGGAATTCTGAGATGAAATTGTGATTTTAAAAAATAGGCTGTGTGTTGTGTGCTGAAATGTTGGATCCCAAAGCGCAGACGCAAATAAGGTTTTAACTCTTTATTCACGTAACTTGACTAAACGAAAAGCAACGAGAATGCATCGAGAATCACGAGACGCCAAGCCCCTTTGGGCTGCGGAGAAGCACAGAGAACAGCGAGCAATAATCCGGCGAACACACATTTCTCATACACTTACATAGACAGTCAATCAATCTCATTGGTTGTGGCTAGACATGTGAGTATCAGTACTGACATGGAATTCTCTGATTGGCTGTTGGCCCAGCAACGCAATTAAAGATTCCTGACATCACAAAATTCTTACAGCTAGTTCCTGACATCACCAAATATCATATAGCATTAACACATTCACTGCCAGCCCAGCAAAAATGCATTGCATCATTTGACGTATTTTTCCGTCAAAGGCAGTGAATGAGTTAAAGATCCTTGACATCACATAGTCTTAAAACTAATTGAAACATCATTTTGTACATCAGTACAAAACAGACACTTGACCTCACACCCAACAGGTCATGAACTCAACTCAAACTTAACCCAGGCGTGACCCCAGACATGAGACAAGACTCAAACATTACTCTTGCATGACCCGGGTCATGACAGTGTTCCCTGCAATTGGTTGGAAACCAGTTCAGGATGTATCCTGCCTACTGCCTGAAGCTGGCTGGGATAGGCTCCAGCACCCCAGCAACCCTTGTGAGGGTTGCACTCGTCAATACTCAAATGTGAGTACCCGGTACTCATATTTGGTTGAAAAGTGTATTTGGTGAATCCTTACAACTAGAAAAAAAATAAAATAAAATAAATAAATGCTAATGTGTTGACATAGTTTTGTGAACTTTGTGAACTATGTTAAATAATCTAATTATAAGAGCTTCCGTATCTGGATGGTTTTTGACTGCCAAAAGCTTGCGGTTTTCAGGCTGGCACAGAACACAATGTACTCACCACAAACTGTTCTAGCTGACAACATAAAAATAATAATTATCAGAAAAAAAACAATAAGGGCATGGGCAGCAATATTTATTTATTTTTTTAGGAATTTGTTGCCATTGTCTTTAATCCGCTCTGGTTTATATTCTTCAATGACGCTACTGCTTTTTTCTTCGCCTTATGAGACACCAAGATCTCAAGCAGTAGTTTTTGTTGTTGTTGTTGTTTTTTTTACATTGTCATCATTCCTATCAAGGCTAACAAACCAAACCTTTTCAGGTTGGACACCTGAACAATCAACTAAGCAAAGCAATGATTTATTCATACTTCCCACTGATAAAAGGCCATCCTCATTGTCTACCAATTAGCTAGCGAAAGGCTAATCCATTCAACACTACCGTTCATCCAATGAGTGACAGATTAACCCACTCGTACTCCACGATGAGGCCAAGTATGACACGTGTAGTGTTGAGTGTGAAATGAAAAATTGTTACCATAGAATGTGGCAGTTTGGCTCTGTCGTGGTGTTGAAATTTGGTCGTGTGGCCACCAGAGGTGCTCTCTCTCTCTCTCTCTCTCTCTCTCATCTCTGCTGCAGACGTGAGGGGTGCGGCTCTGCGCCGATTCAGGTCAATGAGTTCCTTGTAGGAAAGGGAAGCATGCCAGGGATGCACACACACACACACCCTTCAATGTGTCACTACATCCAATCGTCTTATTATTAGCTCTCGTAGCATTTTCAGTAGTATGCATGGCCACACACTGCTAATAATTGGCTTATGGTTGTTGAAGATGCCTCGTGCAAACCTTTGTTACATGACAAGATCCCTTAAGTAGCTGGATTATGTGCAATATGTGTGCGTGAGGTCGTTTTGATCGGATAGGCCAGTGCGTGTGCGTGCGTGAGTGGCAGTGCGGCTTTTGTTACATGTAGAAAGTGCAGGGCGGAGATCCGCGAGTTAAGCCGAGGCGGACTGGGCCAGCCAGCGCCACTACAGTGTGACTGCACGCACGGCGAGCGGAGGGGAAACGAGGTCGGCCTGGCGCTCACTCAAAATTCTCGCTCTCTCCGCCTCTGCATTCGCACAGTGGGGGCTCTGCGCTACTGCACCATTTACAAAAAAAGACGTCCAGTGCGCTCACAGCATTCTCGGCCCAAAATGGATGTACTTTGTAGCGTGCATGCATGCTTCATCTCATCCCTTCATTCTTGCCCTTGACGCAATAATATTCTTTCGCTAGTTTGTGTTGTGAGTAGGGAAGCAAAGAAAAACAATTTCCCTTTCAAATGATATATAATACATGAATGTACATCAAAAGTTGATAACGTTACAGCAGTTTTAATGTTGGAAGGTTGAAATCCCTAGTGTTAGAGCCATAGAAAAATATGAATAGGTTCGTTCAAATGTGAATATGTTTATTTGTGTTCCATTTGAATAGTTTTTGTTTATTAGTCAGAAAACTGTATTTGGCATTTTATTTTTGTTATTTTGTTTAATGTAGATTTATTTAGAATATTTGAGTAGTTGTGCTTCATTTTATGTCCTGCTTGTTAGGCTGTCGTAAAGAAAGGAGTTGTCGTAAAGTGTGTCGAAGACGTAAAGAGAACTGGAAAGGCAAGTAGGGCTAGGAGCAACAACTTTATCTAACCGTGCCAATCGTGCCAATCGTGCCAATTGATTTAATAGTGATAGATTTTATGCTTTGTCGCCATTATTGATTTCTTTTTTGTAAATAAAGTGAAAACATTTTTTTGTTTACCAGCAACGGCGTTTGCATTTGTGGTCATTGCTGAAGAGGAAAGAACGATTTCGGTTGGTGCGCGTTAGAGACTCAGGCCCTGCTTACGTAGCGACAAAAGGAAGCCAAAAGTGCCGCTACAGTTAAGTTAGATAAAGTTGCTCCGTAAGAATCATTTTCGAGACTCTCGCGACGCACGGTGACAGTTGGCGTGCTAGTGCCGCGGTCGGAGCAAGAGGAGGAAGGGACATTGGCGTATTTTTTTTTTTTTTCGAACGCCGTTCGTCCATGAGGACATCACGGATTTGGATCCCCCACGCACGTTTGGATTTGAAACGGCTCGGCGCCATCGAAGTGGTTTATTCCATGCACTTGGGAGGACGTTTGCGGCGTGCTTAAGGAGTGAACAAGCACATGAGGTGACGTCACCCAGCGAAGCACAAGGCAAAGTAAGTGGAGCGATCGTGTTGATTGTGTTGAAAAGTGAAAAGGCAACTCAATTAATATGGAGCAAATGGACATGGAATCTTCCACTAAGAGAACACCGAAACTAACAATAAAAGCTCAAGAGGAAAAGCTTCAACAGCTTAAAGAAGTGAGAAAGTCCAAGTTGCGGTATCTTACCAGAAAGATGAAGGAAATTGAAGTGCTTATGGAGGATGCTAGCAATGCTGGACGTGTGAGTGACATAATAGCAGGGGACTTTGCAGGCATGTACATGGAATTTTGCACAGCCAATAATGCAGTTAAAAACCTTATGAGTGACACTGAAGTTTTGCAAGACCAATCACAGTGGTTTGAGCCCAAATCAAAATATTTAAAGACCTTTGTGGAAAAGAATGAGCGTTGGATAGAACAAGTAAATGAACAAGAAGATGAGGCAAAAAGAATTGATGCAGAAATTGAGCCTGCAGATAGTGTCTCATTGATATCCTCAAAGAACAGTAAAGAGCAGAAAACTAGCAGATCATCTTCTGTTGTGTCTTCGACTGTGTCTGTATCAAGGATGAAAATAGAAGCTGAAAAAGCGGCTCTGTTAGCACGTGCAGGAACATTACAGAAAAGAGTGGAAATTGAAAGAGAAGAAGCCCTGCTCAAGGCAAGAAAAGAGGAGTTAGAGTTGCAAACAGCTATTGCTGCTGCTAACGCAAAGCTTGAGGTGCTAACTGCAAAAGAGACAGATTGGTCAGATGCTGCTGCATTCAGAGAAGATGGGACTGTGAAACTGAGAGGTCCAGATCAAGGTAGTGAGCACAGCTCCAGGACTGTGTTGTCAGAACATGACAATGTTGGAAAAAAGGGTCATGTGAATAGGACACAGAACGCCTTGCTTCACAGTGACTCAGAAAGGAGTAGCAGACGTCATCGATTGAAGGACAGGTCTAGCAGCCAACGCAGCACCGGTGACACAAAAGCAGCTGGTATTCGAGATTTGTTGTCTGTTATGCAGCGACAGAATGAAATCACTGAACTTTTAGTGAAGCAACAGAAAGTATCTACACTACCACCACTTGATATTCCAGTTTTTAGTGGTGATCCACTGGAATTTGGTTTCTTTGTGAAAGCATTTGAACATGGAATTGAAGAAAGGACAGAGAGTAACCAAGATAGACTGCATTTTCTAGAGCAATTTACACATGGAAGACCTAAAATTCTAGTACGCAGCTGTGCACATATGAATCCAGATACAGGCTATAGGGAAGCAAAACGGCTTTTGTATGAGAATTTTGGAAATGAATACACAATTGCTTCTGCCTACATTGAAAAGGCATTGCAGTGGCCTGTAGTAAAGTCAGAAGATGGAGAAGCACTTACAGAGTTTGCAGTTTTCCTCACAAGTTGCTGCAACACTGTTGATAGCATAGACTATATTGATGAGATGGACAGTCCTACCAACATGCGCACAATTATATCCAAACTTCCCTTCAAATTAAGAGAAAAGTGGAGAGGCGTTGCTTGCGACATTCAAGAAAAGTCAGGAATGAGAGCCACGTTCACAGATATAGTTTATTTTGTGAATAAACAAGCAAAAATTGCATCTCATCCATTGTTTGGCAACATACAGGATCCTGCTTCATCAAAACAAAGAAATGAGCAAAAAGTTGGCAAAGAAAAGACCACAAAATACAAGGAAAAGAAAAGCAGTTTTGCTACAAATGTCACATCTGACACAAATCCAACAGATCAGGCAAAAAAAGACAATTCTGCCAACACAAGTAAAAAACCATCAACAAACATCAAACAGTGCGTATTTTGTGAAAAGAAAGGACATACCTTGGATTATTGCAGGATATTCAAACAGAAACCTCACAAGGAAAGGCTTGATTTCCTTAAGTCTAAAGGCTTGTGTTTTGGATGTTTAACTCACGGACATTTAAGTAAAGGCTGTCAGCAAAGACACGTCTGTCAAACATGTTCACAAAAGCATCCCACCATCTTGCATTTTGACAGACCGGACTCTGCAAGTACTGTAGGTGAGAGTCAGAATGACCAACAAGCTGTACAAAGTTCAGCTCCCACTGAAAATGAAACTTGTGGTTGTACTGGGGCCGGGGAAGCAGCTTGTGCTCTGTCAATTGTTCCAGTCAATGTAAGGTGTTTGAGGAGCAACAAAAGCGTTGAAGTTTACGCGTTTCTAGATCCAGGAAGTACTGGAACATTCTGCACTGAAAAACTGATGAGGAATCTTATGATAACAGGAAAAAAGACAAACATTATGCTCCGCACCATGGGTAAGGAAGACATTGTCAGTACTCATGTTGTCAAGGGACTTGAAGTCAGTGCTTTGGATGAGGATAATTTCTTGAAGCTTCCAAAGGTTTTTTCCCAATCTGAGATCCCAGTTAAGAAGGAAAACATTCCACAACAAGGTGATGTGGACAGATGGCCACATTTGAAGGGTGTTCAACTTAAAAGAATTGTTGGCGAAATAGGTTTGTTAATAGGAACAAACGTACCAAAAGCACTCGAACCATGGGAGGTCATTAACAGTGACGGAAATGGACCATATGCGATAAAGACTCTTCTAGGCTGGACTATCAATGGTCCACTGAAGGGTGAAAATCCCAGAGAGGAAAGCACTGAGTGGCCACACATCACCGTAAACAAGATCTCAGTGTCAACTCTGGAAGACCTCACTGAACGTCAAATAAAGATGGACTTTCCTGAACATCAGATGGCTGAAAAATTGGAAATGTCTTTTGAAGACAAACAGTTCATGGATTCTGTATCCAAGTCAGTGAAGCTGGTTGATGGCCATTACAGCATTGGCCTGCCTTTTAAGAAAAAAGACATTGTTTTCCCAAATAATCGTGACTTTGCAGTACAAAGAGCTGAAAGCTTGAAACGGAAGCTGATGAAAAACCCAGAGTTTCATGAGGATTACACAAAGTTCATGACAGAGACGATGCGGAAGGGCTACGCTAAGGAAGTTGCTACAGCTGATGATGGTACTGATAGCAAGAGGACGTGGTACATCCCACATCACGGGGTTTACCACCCAACAAAGCATAAGTTACGTGTGGTTTTTGACTGTGCAGCCACATACAGAGGCACCTCACTTAATTTATGTTTGTTGCAAGGGCCAGACTTGACGAGTTCTCTCATTGGAGTGCTAACAAGATTCCGACAAGAGCCAATTGCCTTCATGGCCGACATTGAAGGTATGTTTAATCAAGTCAAAGTTCCCCTGGAAGACACTGATGTGTTGAGATTTTTGTGGTGGCCACATGGAGACCTCAGTCGACAGCTAAAAGAATACAGAATGTTGGTCCACATATTTGGTGCAACTTCGTCGCCAAGTTGCGCAAGTTACGCATTGAGAAGGTGTGCAGAGGACAATCAGGCACAGTTCAGCTCAGAAGCTACAAACACCATCTTGAGGAATTTCTATGTAGACGATTGTCTAAAATCAGTCAGCACTGAGGAACAAGCAATTGCTCTCATAAAGGAACTCCAGGCTTTGTGTGCTACTGGAGGTTTCAAACTCACTAAATGGATTTCTAATAGCAGAGTTGTGCTCGCATCAGTACATGAGGAAGAGAGAGCCGAAAAAGTCAAGATGCTGGATTTGGAAAATGATTGTTTGCCAATCGAACGGGCTTTAGGAGTTCAGTGGTGTATGGAGTCCGACACACTTCAGTTCAGGGTGTGCATTCAAAGCAAGCCACTCACAAGAAGAGGAGTGCTCTCAATGGTTAGCACTATCTACGATCCGCTTGGGATTTTGGCTCCACTTATCCTACCCGTGAAGCACATTCTGCAAGAGCTATGCAGAACAAAACATGCATGGGATGACGCCATGCCGGAGGATCTGGCTATGCAGTGGCAACAGTGGGTTCTAAGTTTGTACCACTTAACCACATTTGAAGTACAAAGATGTATTAAACCAGCCAGCTTTGGAGAAACTACTTCAGCGCAGCTTCACCATTTTGCTGACGCTAGCGAGAAAGGGTATGGGATCGTCAGCTACCTGGTCTCAAGAAACAGTCAGAACCAGGCGCACTGTGCTTTCATCATGGGAAAGGCCAGGGTCACCCCATTGAAACCGGTGACTATACCCAGACTCGAACTGACCGCTGCGGCTGTGGCTGCAAAGATGGACAGGCTAATAAGGACTGAATTGGACATTTCTTTGACTGACTCTATCTTTTGGACAGACAGTACGTCAGTACTGCAGTACCTCAAAAATGATACCACAAGATATCGAACGTTTGTTGCTAACCGTGTAGTTACAATTAGAGACAGATCTGATGTCTCACAGTGGAGGTATGTGAACACATCAGCCAATCCAGCAGACTATGCCTCCAGAGGACTTACTATGGATGCCTTTCTCAAGGCAAAGAAGTGGATCATGGGTCCAGACTTCATAACAAGACCGGAGTCTGAGTGGCCAGCATTGCCAGACAGTGTCTACCGACCTATCAGCAACGATCCTGAGGTGAAGGAAGCATCAGTATGTGCATTTGCTGTAGAGCAAAGCATGAACGTGACATGCCATTTCATTCAGTATTATTCAAGTTGGTATCGACTAAAACGGGCAGTTGCATGGATCCTGAGGTTAAGGAACATTCTGAAGCTCCTCTCTGCAAAAAGAAAGGAATTGACATCTGTCAGAGATGGAAACTCGGATGACAGACAAAGGCTTGAAAGACAGATGAGAGACTTCAGGTCAAAATTTCACAGTGAACACCTCTCTGTAGGTGACATGGACGAAGCCGAAATGGTGATTATACGCTTCAGTCAAGGAGTCAAGTTTCCCAAAGAAATTGCCATGCTTCAAGAAGGAAAACTTGTGTCAAAAGATAGCACACTCTGCCAGTTGTCACCAGTCATCCAAGACGGCGTTCTAAGGGTGGGTGGCAGGTTGAACCGAGCATCAATGCAAGAGGAATCAAAACATCCTATAATTTTGGCCAAGGATTTGCACATCACCACTCTTATCCTTAAATCTGCTCATGAACAGCTTGGACACAGTGGTAGAAATCATGTTTTGTCAACGGTTCGGCAGAAGTACTGGATATTAAAATCCCACGCAGCCGTTCGCAAAATTCTCTCCCGATGTGTGACCTGTAGACGTCACCATAGAAAACCAGAAAGTCAGGTCATGGCAGATCTTCCTAGTGACAGACTTACGCCAGATGAACCACCTTTTTCGAGTGTTGGTGTGGACTACTTTGGTCCGTTTGAAATCAAAAGAGGTAGGACCATGATAAAAAGGTACGGTGTACTCTTTACTTGCCTGACTGTGAGAGCAGTACATGTTGAAGTGGCGAATTCTTTGGACACCGATTCCTGCATACATGCGCTCCGCAGATTCGTAGCAAGAAGAGGACAAGTTAAGTTGATGCGTTCAGACAATGGCAAGAATTTTGTGGGCGCTGAAAAGGAGCTCAGAGAAGCAGTCCAGGCTTTGGATAATGCAAAGATTCAAAGCACCATGTTGAAGAAAGGTGTCACCTGGATATTTAACCCGCCTTCTGCTTCACATTTTGGAGGAATTTGGGAACGGCAGATAAGGACGGTGAGGAAAATTCTCAGTTCAGTCGTGAGGGAGCAAGCGGTTGATGAAGAAGGATTGCATACTCTACTATGTGAAGTCGAAGCGATTATAAACAGCCGCCCTATCTCAAGAGTTTCGACTGACCCAAATGACCTGGATGCATTGACCCCCAATCATCTACTGCTGATGAAGGCCAAAACATCACTACCTCCAGGATTATTTGACAGGAAAGACACTTACTCCAGACGCAGATGGCGACAGGTCCAGTATCTGGCGGACTTGTTTTGGCGGCGCTGGACTAAAGAATACTTACCGGATTTGCAGAAAAGACAAAAGTGGTCGAGGCCACAGAGGAATATCAGTGAAGATGACATTGTTCTCATCATGAACGACTCTTCTCCACGAAATTCATGGCTGATGGGCCGTGTAATCGAGACCATGGAGGATGCTAAAGGACAAGTTCGACAGGCTCGAGTGAAGACTAGCACTGGCGTGCTATTGCGGCCTGTGACCAAACTTTGTTTATTGGTTGAAGGTGACGTGTGAATTTTGTTTTGTTACTTTGATGAGACAGCGGTAAAGGCTGGTCTCCACCGGTGAGTCATGTGCTGGTAACCTCTGGCTCCAAGGATTTTTTTTATTGGGACATGTGGATTTTTCTTTTTTTTTTGGCAACCGGATAAGACGGCAAAGGCTGATCTTTTCCAGTGAGACATGGGATAGTAATCTCTGACTCTGAAGATTTTTTTTGTGCTTTCAAACATAAAAGAGTTCCTGATTTGAAGAGTCTATTGTACAATGGACATTATTGTTGAACATTTTGTATATTGATATTTGTAGTTGTAACTTAGAATATTTGGTTATGGCTCCAGGTAAATTTAGATTGGTAATTGTTAATGCTTGCAAAGACAATTAGGGGCCGGAATGTTAGAGCCATAGAAAAATATGAATAGGTTCGTTCAAATGTGAATATGTTTATTTGTGTTCCATTTGAATAGTTTTTGTTTATTAGTCAGAAAACTGTATTTGGCATTTTATTTTTGTTATTTTGTTTAATGTAGATTTATTTAGAATATTTGAGTAGTTGTGCTTCATTTTATGTCCTGCTTGTTAGGCTGTCGTAAAGAAAGGAGTTGTCGTAAAGTGTGTCGAAGACGTAAAGAGAACTGGAAAGGCAAGTAGGGCTAGGAGCAACAACTTTATCTAACCGTGCCAATCGTGCCAATCGTGCCAATTGATTTAATAGTGATAGATTTTATGCTTTGTCGCCATTATTGATTTCTTTTTTGTAAATAAAGTGAAAACATTTTTTTGTTTACCAGCAACGGCGTTTGCATTTGTGGTCATTGCTGAAGAGGAAAGAACGATTTCGGTTGGTGCGCGTTAGAGACTCAGGCCCTGCTTACGTAGCGACAAAAGGAAGCCAAAAGTGCCGCTACACCTAGTTTTGGGGGAAAAAAAGAGGTCTAAAGTTTTGGTACCGTATTTTCCGCACTATAAGGCGCACCGCATTATAAGGCGCACCTTCAATGAATGACGTATTTTAAAACTTTTTCCATATATAAAGCGCTACAGTAGAGGCTGTGGTTACGTTATGCATCCATTAGATGGTGCTGCGCTAAAGGGAATGTCAACAAAACAGTCAGATAGGTCAGTCAAACTTTATTAATAGATTACAAACCAGCTTTCTGACAACTCCATTCACTCCTAAAATGAATAAAAAGCTCTTTTATTATTTTCTCTGAGGTAAAGTATTAGTATTATTAGCTAGCAATCCAAGATGGCGGGATCTTCTGCGCATGTGCTTCACCGATTGCGCAGGGTCTCCGATAGCGTCTTGACAGCGAGACCTGTTGCGGCTCAATATTGATCCATATATAAGGCGCAATGGATTATAAGGCGCATGGTCAGCTTTTGAAAAAATTGAAGGGTCTTAGGTGCGCCTTATAGTGCGGAAAATACGGTACTTGCATCTTTCAAATGAGGAAAAAGATATGAGGCTCGGAAATTCAGGTTGTTTTTAAACAGTTGCGAAAGAGGCGGCGCTAGCTAGCAGCTAGGCTAAAAACACTCCCCCTAGTTACGAGGCATACTTTCTAATAATTGCTTATTTTCATAGCCTGGATTCGATCTTGCATCCTCAGTACTGGGAGACGGACGTATTAACCACTCCCATCGTTCCGCTCTATCTATCTATCTATCTATCTATCTATCTATCTATCTATCTATCTAATCTTCCTTCTTTCTAGTGGAGCATGTGTTTCTTAATGGTCACAACTACGGTAGTCTGTGCTGCCCTTCCCGCAAAATTTTCATGAAAAACTTTTAGCGGCATCTGATCTTGTTTTAGCGCTTGTATGAGCGCCGATATGACAAATAAATGAAACAGTTAGTGCCCTCCAAGAACAATCTGGCCTAGCATCAAAAGCACAAGAGGATGATGTTACTGTTTAGGAACCGAACGCTATGTTGGCCTCATTTTTGTGATGACTTTGCTGAAAGCGGCTGATAAAAGCTTTTTTATCTGAGCGTCCATTAACGTTACACTCGCGCTTTGGAACGCTAACCCTCCACTTCTTTGATCGCAAACACACACATAAAAAAAATCTCAAACGTGTGCCGGCTTGTCTCAAAACTTTTTACAACTTCAACTGTTTTGCCCAGAGATGGCAAAAATACAAAATGCAAGTACGGATACGTGTCTGAAAAAAAGATGCTGGGGACTGTCAAAGTACTTGGTTCCACCCCTTTATACAACTCTGAGATATTCTCATTTGGATAGCTTGGCACATAAAAGGGAACTCTTACCCCGTAGCTTTGCTAATGACTTGCTAGCTACCTGGTAACTAGTGCCGACTTTTTCAGCATAGATGAAGAGAGTAAAAGTTAAAAGTTGGCAGAAAAAGAAATGCAAGCACAAAATCTACGTAACAAAGTATACATATATACGCAAGTGTACTTAGCTACTTCCCAACACTCTTTCTCACACGCTAATAATGGGTACCGCACCTTGGTCACATACACACTCATCAGATACGCTCCTCAGGCTTAGGAGCTTAGGTAGTAGTACCCCCCCCACCCCCCCCCCCCCCCCCCCCCCCCAGACCCAGTTTTGTGTGTGAATTAGGGGTGTTAAAAAAAATCGATTCGGCGATATATCGCGATACTACATCGCGCGATTCTCGAATCGATTAAATAAAAATCGTTTTTTATTTTTTTTTATTTTTTTATTTTTTTTTTTTTTATAGCTCAGAATTGTTCATTCGGTAGTCTTACCGATTCAACGTCTTATCATCATTGCCTTTTTTTTTTTTTTTTTTTTTTTTTTTGTGTGTGTGTGTGAATCGATTTTTAAACTTCCATTTTTAATGGAAAAATATTCAACAAAACGTCTGACTTCGGGTTAGGATTCACACCTTGAGCATGGAAGAATGTTATATGAACGGAACATTAAGCCTTAATATTTTATTTTAATGCTGTTCAAACATGAAACAGATTACAACCTCTATAAGACTGAAATTTCAGATAAATAAATAATACATTTTCATATAAATCTTACACTCTACAAGCTTACTGATTAGTATTTTCTAAATTTGAATGAAAAAAAATCGCAACAATCGACTTATAAATTCGTATCGGGATTAATCGGTATCGAATCGAATCGTGACCTGTGAATCGTGATACGAATCGAATCGTCAGGTACTAGGCAATTCACACCCCTAGTGTGAATGTAAACTTTGGACAAACTCCCAAGGTACATAAGGGAAGTTCCATCAGAAGTTCCTGCGGTGTGAAAGCCCCTATGTTCATCATGTAAAGATCTGACTCACACGAGCCAATTGTCGATATTTATATCGAAACGGGGGCCATTTTCACAGCTGTATATGACATGCGTTGAATCTGTTCCACAGGCTTTTTGATTCTTGGCAGTGGCCCACTAAAACAACATCAGGAGCCCCGCAAGGAAGCGCTAAACTGCACTTTTGCAAACCAGAGTGTATTTAAAGATGGTTCCTGTTGCAGGAAGTAGCATTTTATAAACATTGGAGCTGAAAATTGGATGGCGACGGCTCGGAAAAGAACGAAACCTTGCGTGTTTGTGTCGGTTATTCATCAGATTATCACCTCAACAGCATCTTGGTAATATGTTTCTTGGAAAGTTGTTGCACATTTCCATAAAACTGTATCGGAACATCACTACCAAAAACGCAGTTTCTTATCTCAGGATAGGTTAACTCACTGTTCAGGATTAGTCTCAGTTTGTTGAACCTGCTTTGGGAAATGGACACTAGAGATCCAACTATTTGGATGCAAGCAATTTCATAGTAAAATTTTGCATGATGTCCTACCAAAAAAAAAAAAAAAAAAGAATTCTCTTCTCCAAGATTGACTTGAATGACGGATTATACGACACTTGCATGACCATGTTCGCAAACTAGTCCAACATGCTTGCGGTGGGCAAAGGGCCTCTTTCAAGTCAACAGTTACTTGCAAGTCATCGAGTCCAGTCGTTTGTCACGCCGCATGAGTGCCGAGGCCACATCTGTCACAGTCACGCACTGAGGTGGGGGGGGGGTTTGAAAAATGTCAAAATCCGACGGCCTCAACTCACAAATTGACCTGCAAAGCGGCCGCCCGCATTACGGCGCAGCTCCGGCCTGCCCTGTAATTTACCGTCGCCCTGCCGCAGTGCACCGCAACACATGAAAGCTTCAGCCACAGCTGTTCCAAAATGGTGGTGGTTGCGGGGTGTGTGTATGTGTGTGTGTGTGGGGGGGGGGGGGGGGGGGGGGAGATCCCAGATGCTCGCCACATAAGAGACGACTGTACGAATGGCTGTGAGTCGAGGGGAAAACGTGGGGAAGACTGGCGCAGAGAGGGCGGGTGTGGCTCTGCTGCTCGACTGTATGTGGATGCCGCCGGGCATTGTGGCAAATGACGCAAGGAAATGGCTTGATAGGCACGGCGCGTGCTGCGTCATGCATGCTCAGTTATTGATCACCGCAATGTGGCCTGCTCATGAATAATGCATGGGGAAGATGTCAGTGGAGATTGCTGAGATGAGTTTAAACAGCTCCATCCTGCTCGATATCAACTGCAATACACTAGCAGCGAGTTCATTCGATTTGCTGGTGCCCTTCGGGGCAAATGCGAGGCTTTTACACATCCTGTATGTATACACTGAACTCAAGTCATCTTTAGAAGCAATCAAAAAAAAATATATATATATATGTCACAATACGTATAGTGACATATTTTTTTTTTAATATTTATTCTATGATTAGAAATAAAAAAAGAAAATACCTTAAAACCTGATAAAATTATAAAAATCTAACAATAATAACAGTAATACTGTTTAAAAATGATAAAATATATCACTATGTAGGACCTCACTCCTCGCGAGCCCTTCCCACTCACATTCACATAGTCTGGAGATGACTCAAAAAGCTGAAGAACCACAACATCTAACGCGGCAGAATGGTTCGAGCCAGTCTGCTGAGGTCGCCTGTTTTCTGTTAAATGATTGCAAACTTGACCACACATATACTCAGCAATCTTCCACTGACATGCACAACACATAGACAAACAAGTACACATTTGCATTTTTAGGGTTGGAACACCCATGTAACGAGGGGCGTGGGAAGGGCGTGGAAAAGCAAATAAATAGAGCGGGTGAGGAGAGGAATCTTCGGAGAGTGCAGGAGTGAATTGTATCAATCAGTTCCTCTCCTCTCTCCTTTTTGTGTCATGTTTAACTCATTCACTCCCAAAAAGGTTTTTGTTTGCTAGAGTTTTTGTATGAAGGCTTTGATGCAGTTTCTGACCTGAAGTGGTCGCTTAAAGTGATAGTAGTTATTACAAAAAAAAAAAAAAAAAAAAGTGTGCTTCATCTGTTTCATTATGAAACAGATGAAGCACACTTTTTTTTGTAATAATTACCATCGCTTTCAGCTTCCACTTCAGAAACTGCATCAAAGCCTTCATACAAAAACTCTAGCAAACAAAAATCTAAAAAACGTATAAATACGTCTTTGGGAGTGAATGAGTTAATAGACGTCAAACAGGTAACCCTGACAATTGGTCAAAACAAAAGTTTGGTAGGTGTACCCAAGTTTTCGTATCGTCCAATCACCTCGAAGTATTGTTCATAATGTCCCGCCTTTCCCGAGCAAATCACTGTGGAGCAGTCCCAGATTAATACTGTGGAGAACACCCATGAGTAAACCACAATATCAGTCTCGCTATTGCCTGGTTATGGCCACCCTTCAATGCATTAAAAAAAAGAAAAGAAAAGAAAAGCCTCGCTCTTCAACTTTCACCCCTGAAAGTGGCGTGACAAAAGTAGCGTCGGCAATAAGATGCCGCTTGATGGGCTTCAAAGTGGCCCGACAGCGAGGCGCCATCAATACTTGTATTTCCCCATCAGGCATCGCAAGTGCAAAGTAACTTTATATTACGCTCACACGCGCTGTGATGTCATCGCAAACATTGCAGCTCATTTGCATTTTGGCTTGTTTTGAGGATGAAATGGGCTCCAGTAACGTTCCAACTTGGGCTTTCTCAGAGTTTTTCCTGTTTTTCTTACACCCACTTTCCTTTCTTTTCTCAGGCAACTTTTATCTGCACTTGCCACACACGCATACAGAAGCATGTTTGGAGAAAGGGGCATCTGTGTAGTGCAGACAAAAGCTTCTCTCTGTGCAGAATGGTAAGGAGGCGAGTTTCCGGTTGGAGCTGACTGTGTCAGAGGGGAGAGGAAGGGCAGACGACGGCTCCAGAATACGATATGCACTTGTGGGGGTGCGTGTGTGTGTGTGTGTGTGTGAGGGCACGGGGTTTATGTCAGCTAGTGTGAACCAGTGCCACCCCACCCGCTCCCTCTCTTCCCCGAGACACAAAGAGACTGATGAGCGACCAGGGAGCGAGCTCAGCGCTTCCTGCTTCTTTCTTTTTGTCCACCTCAGTTCGTGCATCCATGGCACTAAAATCTGAAATGTTGAAGTTGTGTTAACACACACAAAAAAACCCCCCCAATAATAATAATAAAAAAATAATAATAAAATTATTAATAAAAATAATTTCGGTAACAATATTGGTTTTTGAATTTTAGTTTTAGTTGTGTCATTAGTTTTTAGTTAACCAAAATAACATTTAATGGCACATATTCAGACAATTTTTCCACTGCAAAGATCTTTTGAAACATTTTATGAACCCGAACAAAAACCCCAATTTAGCTATATTCGTATTCATTTGTCACTCGGTGAGATACGGGGAACTTTTCATTTATGGATCTATTTAAATTTCCACTTTATAAAAAAAACAAAAAAACAAATAGGAACTCAATACACTTTTTATTAAAAAAATAAAATAAAAAATCAAGAAATTATGTTGAAATTTTAGAAAGCTTTGGGATCTATTTACTTGCTTTTTAATTTTATTATTATTATTTTTTAAGATTCCTTAACACTTGCTAATGACCCTGGAAGCTCTGCATCTTTTGTCATAACTTTTTAAACAAATCTGTCAATATAGTTTAAACGATTTTTTTTTTCTATTTTACTGTAAATAAATATCGGCTTGAAATATCGGTTATCGGCCTCCGTGACTACCAATAATCTGTATCGGTATCGGCCTTGAAAAAAAAACCCATGTCGGTCTATCACTAGTTGGAATGTTTTATACAATGCAACCTCATTTTTTTGGTACAAAATCGATACAACTTTCTGGGTTGTCGTACACAAAACAACCCAGGAAGTTGGGTCAAATTGACCCAATTAGTGGATTGGTCCAGTTTTTACCTAAATTTTGTTGGTTTTGAGCCAACTGCTTTTTCAGAGTGTTCCTGGGAAATGAATTGCCTGCAAAAATTGTTTGTTATCACAGTTGTAAATTGTTCCAACAAGTATCAGTGACTGTGGGGCGAGAGGTGGTGCATTAACGCAAACCTAATTAGTTTGGGATTGCTTTGATTTGCATTGATTGAGTCGCCCCCACGCAGGAGGTGTGAGTACGCAAGAGGACGCGCTCGGCCAAAACACGGCAGATGTCTTCCACTTTCCCCAAGCAGCCGCGTTGGCGCACCCGACACGCCGCAGCCCAGTAGATAATTCCACTTCCTTTTACGAGCCCGCGCGGGGCTGGTTTTGCATGCATGCCGATCATCCGGCACGTGCTTGGCGTTAAGTCGCTTTCAAGCAACTGCCGGCTCACCTCGAATGAACTCAAGACATTGTTGGGCTATGTGAACAACAACTTGGGCTCTCAGCCATTTTGCCTTACCCTGATTTGAGAAAAAAACACACCACTAAGTTGCATTGGGCTTGCTCTCAAGAACCTTTTGAACAATATTTGTGTTTTTGCGCAGATAAAAATAAGCACACTGGAAATGACATTTGATTGTTGACTATTAAAGAAGCTCAGTCTTCAATTGGAAATGTACTTGTCTTTGTCATTTAGATACTAAATGTGGCAAATGGAGATGATGTTTTTAGATGAAGACCTCATCATGACATGACATGACTTGTTTATCATCACCAATGTTCTTTTTGTGCCAAAAACCTCCAAAGCCCCTGTTGGTTATGGCAGAATTGCTCACTCTTTTGTTTTTTTCCTTGATGTAATGATGCTATAGATGAACAGGTACGTTTTATTCCATTTTTGACCCCCTTCAGCTCTCAGCATGCTCCAAATGGTTTTATTCTTCTCTAGAAAAAGACTGATTTTTATTTATTTATTTATTTTCCAGGGCCGATACCGGTGCCTATTTTTTAGCCATCAAGGAGGCCGATAATTGATATTTGGAGCCGATAGGAGAACAGCAGTAACTCAGGGAGGAGGAAACGGAAACAACAACAACAACAACAATGAACCAAATGCAAAACAGGTGATTAAATACACACACTAATTGACAATGACTAGACACAGCTGGGCAAGACACAAGTGGCAGATGAAGCTGATTGCTAGATACACTGCAAAGGGAAGACACAACACAGGTGGACAAGGTTAACAATAATGAGACCAGGGGAGACAAACCAGAAAGCAGAAACAGAAACATGACAAACTCAAAACCCAACAAAAGCAACAAACACCAAAACCCAAACCATAACACATGCGATCTTAAACCTTCACATTTCTTTGTTATAATGTTGAACAAAAACAAAAGGTGTAAGATCGGACAATCACGGCTCACTTGATTTCTGGCTTGGCGTATGACGTTAGCAAACTCAGCCGTAATTGGTCGTTACGTGAGCCATTCATTCATTCCATTAATTTTTAGTCGATTGCAAGTGACAAAATGTGTTTTTAAATGTATTTATTATACATGTCAAATTAAATATGAGCTTCTTACTGTTGAAAATAGCTCAATGAGTCAACAACGAGGCACTCGAAGACAGCACAAAGCTCTTGCCTAGACGTTGGCACAACTTTCATTTTTTGATGTCAGTCCTGGTGTCGGCTTGACTGATGGATTTTATGACTTTTACGGGGGGGAAGCCCTTCATATACTGCATTGCGTTTGCCCAAATACAGTAAGTAGCATGGCCTCCTCACTCCCCCTTGCTGATTGCAGCCTATTGACACATTTGTTTTGGGCTTGCATTGCGCGTGTTGAGGCAAGACAAAGTCAATGCTGATGCAAACGCCGCCGTGCTCCTCGCGGCTGAGGCGGATGCAAACGGCAACGCTGACGCAACCTGCACTATTATGATGTTTCCCCACCCCCACCCCCAACTCCCATCTGTCTGCCCCGCCAAAAAAAAACACACAAAAAAAAACACAGCCAGGCGGACGCTTTTTTCAAACAGTGAATACAGAGACACTTGTCGTGTGCACAAGGCCCCAGAGACCAAATGAAAGCCCTGCTGGTGTACAGTATTCCCCATTTAGGCAAAGGATTCATTGCATACACTTCATCTCACCAACCCCTCCATTCCCCCCACTCTCCTTTGCCGTTGAATCTGCTTCTCGTAGTTGTGCATTAAATGGCTTAGCAAGGGTCACAGAGCCATAAAGAATAATAATAATCACAATAATCATCATCATCATGATGCTAAATGTGGTAAGATGAAACAGCGCTGATCCCCCATGGGAAAACCGGATCAAATTAACTCTTTGACCGCCAAAAACGTTTCATAACGATCAGTAAAATCACGACGTATATTGCCATAAACGTTAAATAACGTCAACAATTTTTAAAATTTTTATTTTATTTTATTTTATCATGGATGTGATATCTCAAATGCTTTTGAAAATGAATAAAATGAAAGTGTTTTTTGTTTGGTTTTTTGTTTGTTTGTTTGTTTGTTTTGTTTTGTCCCTCCACCCCACCGCAAGTAATAGAGTGACACTAAACTATTGTATTTACAAGTTAATATAGCCTGTGTGAATTTTTGTGCATAACAGCAATGCATATCAACCACCTACAATCTCTAATAACAACATTAAGGCACTTACTTGCTAATGCAAGCACACATTGATCGCTTCACAAGCAAATTAGGTTCCCCTTCATCTGACAATTAGCATAGATTTTAAACATAGAAGGCCAAAACATCCCTAATGAAAATTTAATTGCACTAATAAACTAGCCACCAGAGGGTGCTAGAACTGCACAAATGGAAATCAACCTGACTTTTTTTTAACAGATGTGTTCCTTTTAAATATTGTGAACATGATGACAACAATATTGTGGCAGTTTTAATATCACAATATCACGATATTGCCCTTATCATGACATCCCTAATATGTATATGTGTGTGTATGTATATATATATATATATATATATATATATATATATATATATATATATATAGTTTGTGTGTGTGTGACTTTACGTTGCTAAAAAAACAAAAACAAAAAAAACATGAACTGTAATCTCTCCCTTGTAAAATTCACACCATTAATTAGCCCAATTTGATGCGATGAGCGCAGAGTACAAGCCGCCCTGCCCTAATTGTCACTGGCAGGTTCATTAAATGCTTTTGCAGAACACAATGCGCGTGTGGAAGCATTCATTGGAGAATGCTAATAAAGAGAATTCATTAGTCGAAAGAATGGCGAGGTCGTAATTAGCCTGATTCTCAACCCTGGCGTACAGGTTGTACTCTCTTAATGAACTGTGGATTTCTATTCTGCGGACAAATGTATTCTATTTGTATGTTTTTTTAATCATAGTAAATGCAAATATGCTCCCTTAGTGGCAGTCAATATTATAAGGGATGACATGAGAGTAATAGAATCTCCGATATTTTCTCCATTGCGATGCATTATACGGGTCCGTTTCAGGGTTTTGCCTCACTGTTGCAGCTCATGAATAAATAAATCTCTCCTTTTCCCTGTAGGTACTTCTCACTTTTACTGGGCAGGTGTGAATTAGTCGCATGCTGTGCCATCGTCTTTCAGACACGCTTCATTTGAATGTTGCGCATGGATGAATTAATAATGAAGAATATCAGGTTTATATGTATGCAAAATGTTTTGTCAATGTTCAATAAAACAAATATTGGAGCCTGTATAGTATAATGCTATCTAGTTGTGATGAGGGACATATGAGAGTGAATTAAATTTTAGACTAATTTACATGAAGACACAAGCGATATGAAATTAGCAACCACTAAAAGAACTTTCTGTAATGTCCTGGATTTCATTTTTTTTTAATTGGGGACTTTTAGCTGATATGATATTCATTACAAATCATGTAATTAATTTGATTATTTTTTTCAATCGTCTGACAGCACTAGTAACAAACACAAAATGTGTAGAAAATAAGTACGTAGAGAAAGTGTGTACCGTATTTTCCGCACTATAAGGCGCACTAAAAGCCTTAAATTTTTTCAAAAGCTGACCATGCGCCTTATAATCCAGTGCGCCTTATATATGGATCAATATTGAGCCGCAACAGGTCTCGCTGTCAGTGACCCTGCACGATCGGTGACGCGCATGCGCAGAAGTTCCCGTCATCTTGGTTCGCTAGCTAATACGAATACTTTACCTCAGAGAAAATAATAAAACAGCTGTTTATTCATTTTGGGAGTGAATGGAGTTGTCAGAAAGCTGGTTTGTAATCTATTAATAAAGTTTGACTGACCTATCTGACTGTTTTGTTCACGTTCCTTTTAGCGCAGCACCATCTAATGGATGCATAACGTAACCCCAGCCTCTAATGTAGCGCCTTATATATGAAAAAAAGTTTTAAAACATGTCATTCATTGAAGGTGCGCCTTATAATGCACAGCCTTATTTATGGAAAAAGTTTTAAAATATATATCGTTCATTGAAAGTGCGCCTTATAATGCGGTGCGCCTTATAGTGCGGAAACTACGGTACATACATGCATGTGCCTTTAAGAGCCAAACAATAACCAATTAATGTTAAAAAACAAACACACAAACAAACAGAGCACACAAATATGCACAAACCAGAACTACCAAGTGACATGAGCGAGTTTGGACTAGATATCTCACTTTATGTCTATCATCACCGTTGGTGACGGATAAATCATTCCTGCTCTGTTTCCCAGCGTGCCTCTCCCTCTGGCAACTTCTTTCCTCTCGCCCTCCCTCCCGCCTCACCCCGTCGGTATCTTCAGCTGGCCCGCTGGGGGTTAGCGTTATCAGCCAATGCCGTTTCACCATGCCCGTCCGGTCTCCAGGGCAAGCAGCTGTGATGGTGCCTAATTCACTATCGATCCTCATGTCAGCCAGAATATACCTGCTCATGCACACACGGGCTGATGTGGAACATCGGGTTCGACAGCGCCTGGCAAAATGGAGCGTTACATCTGCACTATACCACTTGGAATTGCTGGTGGTTTGGTTGATGGGTTAGTTAGGTCGTGATAAATAAAAAGCGTAACTTGGTAGATTGCTAGTATTTCATAACCACTTGTAGACTCTTGTCAATATTGCCTTGAAGTCACTCTAAATTGGTCCGTCATTATTTATTTTATTTTTTTACTTTACAAAATCATCACAAATTCTCACTCCCCTCTTAGACTGCTTGGAGAAGGGATATCCTGGTTCATACACATATATACACACACACACGTGATTACGTGGAAGGTGGAAGTATATTTACATTTCCACTTGGCACCACAGTGATCGGAAGGCCACACGTGCGCTTGTTTAAACACGCACATGCACACTTGCCTCATTGGCTGCTACCTGGAAATGGTTGGAGGTGTGTCTCATTAACATATAACAATGGAATGATGTGCATATTGTCACTAGCTATGAATTTGATCAGAATGTTTCCAAATTTCATTCAAGCTGTTGTTAGGAGAATGCCCAATCAGAAGCGTTCATTTGCATCCTTAGGTCAAGTTATTTGGTTATTGTCGACATGGTTTCTGTTTGTTTTCTGTAAAGTTGAGTTTTACTTGTGACCTTAAAAGTTGTTGTCATCTCCAGAAGGGACACCCACCTCAGATGTCAAGCAGCCCATTGATAAGACATATGCTGCTGCCATCTGCTGGCCATAGTTATTGTTTTTGATTCCACAACCCATTGGCCAGGCAGTTCTGCACTTAGATGTTGCACTTCCCATTGATTTAAAAAAAACAAAAACAAAAAAGACGTAGTTGACGTCATTTACCGTTTATGGCGGCATACATCGCGATTTTACCAATCATTATTAAACGTTTTTGGCGGTCAAAGAGTTAATTTAGTGCATCTCATGCGAAAAAAAAAAAAAATGGAGTCCCTGCAGTGGGAACAGGCTCTCACTGTTTCCGAATGGAAATTTTTAATGATGACCACGTTGGGTTATGCAAGCATATCGACAACAAATCAAATTGAGTTCATCATGCGTGTCGGAGAGGGCTGAGTGAAGACAAAGTGATGGAAAAAAAAAAAAAGTTTTCCATTTTATTTGTGTTCCTCTACTGAGATTAAAAAAAAATAAAAAAATAAAAAATGAATGACCGTGTGTGATCCCCACTTGCATGTGGGTTACGGTGTGAGACTGTAATTCAGGTCATGTTGTATTCAGTCAGGCAGGAGTTTTTGACCTTTTCCCTGTTAAGGTGACCCTCACTCGGCTTCCCCAATTCACTTTTCTTTTTTGGGTGTTTTGAAATCCTTGACCGCATCTTTTTATGTATCTGGCATAACGGGCTCACACGGGGGCCCGATAACCTCCGACCTTCAACCCTTTCATGTGCCACTGTCTCCAAACACTGACAAATAAAATGCAAACAGAGCACCCACGTGGCTTTTTTTTTTCTTTTTTCTGCTGTTATTTGCCATTTCGTGTTTATTCAGGCATGAGCAGGCCTTGGTGTGATGACCTCAACACACACACATGCTTTCCACCGTAATCGCAAGTCACTTTGCTGTTTTCCAAAGAGGCCTAACAGCCATTTTCCCAGTGTAAACACGCTCATATAATCCCATTACATGTTGTGTTACATGGCTTGGACGACACACGCGCACGCACACAGGAGCTTTTTCCAGTAACAGGTTGGTCGTTGTTATGAAGACGCAAGCCGCGGTGAACCAGAAAAACAATCAGCTCAGGCTTCCTGCTGGCTTCCTGTGTCGTGGGGTAGCCCCCATCCCCGCCCCCACCCCATTACTACTCTCACTCACAAACACACAAAAACAAAAGGCAGGTTCACAACAGTGTCTTCCCGCCATCCTGTTTTCAAGTTTATTTTAGTCACGAGTTGGACAGGAAGTGCTAGCCTCTTCGCATATTTTAGGAAGGGGGGGGGCTGTGAGGTTGGAGGATTCCTCAAGCCGTCATAATATAAACACGTCCTTATTTGGAGTGAGGGGATCACTTGTAAACACACGCACAGACAAACACATTTGTGCTAACTGCTTGGGACAAAAACAGGCGCCTCTTCCTGTATTGTTGGGAACAGCATCCTTGCCGATTGTTATTTCAAGACGCACGCTTAGAATTAGAATGGTGCACCTAGCAGCAACAGTGGGAGTCGTCACAGACTGGAAAAATGTCCGTACTGGAAAAAGTGTAATGGAATGTCACTCCACCAGGCTTCATGTGAATGTAAAGCCACAATATGTGTATTTATTGGTTATGCTTGTTGTTAAAACTAAAAAAAAAAAAATCCTCCAATGACATGTGCTAGACTATTTTTTTTAACAATACATAGTATGTGCTTGCACTAGCCAAATCAATCAACTCGATATATCGATATCGTATCGATACAGCTTTCAATATCCCAATATCGATACGTAAAACCATGTATCGAAATATCGATATCCCCCCCGAAGCCAGCTGGGATAGGCTCCAGCACCCCCGCGAACCTTGTGAAGAAAAGCAGGTTAAGAAAATGGATGGATGGATGGATGGATGGATGGTTGTCACTTTATTTACACAGCCTGTACTGTGGTTGTAATTGATTTAAATTATTTGTTTTTATGAGGCCATGTTAAATAAAAGATTATTAGTGTAAGTGCAATGGATTCAATTCTTAATGTAAATATTCACATTTTTACTAATGCATTAAATTAGAGTAGAGAAGTTTCTACTATTTGCAGCATTGGTAATTTCGACTGTCTAAAATAGCTACTGCGTGAATTCCTCAACTGAAACGAAAATTGTTGTGAATCGAATCGAATCGGGCCCTTGTGAATCGAATCGAATCGATTCTGGAAATCTGAATTGATACCCAGCCCTATCAGTCATAAGAATGAAATGGAACAATTCATGGAGCAGTCAGTGCCATATGGGGCAAACACGTCACCAGCTGCAAAGCGGAAGTGAACTTGAACGCACCATAGTGCTTTGCTAGCTGTATTTGAGCAAGTCTGTTTTGTTAAAATTAAATTAGTAGGAACTGCAACACATTTTCGCCTATTGCTATTCACCATTGCTGCCATATTATATCATTCTAACTGTAAATAGAATAATTAATTTGCATTTTTTTTGTTTTGTTTTTTTCCCCTAAAAATGCCATTTGAATATGATTTTAGGATAGTAATGTGTAGACGGCAACGGTATATGATAGCATACCAACTTTGCATGGATCTGATCAATGTGCAGCTTGGCATTGTTGAATATTTACCAACTTTATCTTTTTTTTTCTTTAGTGAATGCAGCAATCAGGAAAGGCAGATACACGTCACATTCTTGCAAATTCGCACACTCGCGTGAGTTAAAAGATGTAAACATGGTGACCCTGGTGACAAATAGGTGCTATGTTTTGAAGTATTTTTAAGAATAAACCCTTTCATGAAGAGCATCAGATTAAGAAATATGCAGATTTAAAAGATAGAAAATTTGACAGATCATTTAGTTCCTCTTTAAATGTGGGTTTTTTCTTCGCCATCCTGAGGGAGAGTAGCAACAGAGTTGAATGTTGTCCATTCATACATAATCTGTTTTACTGACAGATATTTTTTGTAACCATTTTTAGCGTCATGAAAGTGAACGATTATGATGATGATGATGGTGTCCAATTGAACATGGAGTGAGTCGATTGTTCAGATCAGATATTTGATGCATAATTCCTGGCTATTCCAAAAGGTTCACATGCATTCATTTTCTGGAAACTGTACATGTTGCTGTATCCTAGCTGCAATTCTGTGCTATTTTATTTTTCTCATTATTATTTTTTTATTATTAATTCAATCTCTGGTATAATAACCTTATTTATTGATTGATTGAATTCTTATTTTTTATTTTATTATGATTATTATGATTATGATGATGATGATGATAATGATGATGATGATGATGATTATTATTATTATTAATTCAATCTCTGGTGTAATAACCTTATTTATTGATTGATTGAATTCTTATTTTTCATTTTATTATTATTATTATTATTATTATTATTATTATTATTATTATTATTATTATTATTATTATCATTATTATTATTATTATTATTATTATTATTATTAATTCAATCTCTGGTGCAATAACCTTATTTATTGATGGATTGAATTCTTATTTTTCATTTTATTATTATTATTATTATTATTATTATTATTATTATTATTAATTCAATCTCTGGTATAATAACCTTATTTATTGATTGATTGAATTCTTATTTTTCATTTTATTATGATTATTATGATTATGATGATGATGATGATAATGATGATGATGATGATGATTATTATTATTATTAATTCAATCTCTGGTGTAATAACCTTATTTATTGATTGATTGAATTCTTATTTTTCATTTTATTATTATTATTATTATTATTATTATTATTATTATTATTATCATTATTATTATTATTATTATTATTATTATTATTAATTCAATCTCTGGTGCAATAACCTTATTTATTGATGGATTGAATTCTTATTTTTCATTTTATTATTATTATTATTATTATTATTATTAATTCAATCTCTGGTATAATAACCTTATTTATTGATTGATTGAATTCTTATTTTTCATTTTATTATTATTATTATTTTTATTATTATTATTATTATTATTATTATTATTAATTCAATCTCTGTTGTAATAAGCTTATTTATTGATTGATTGAAATCTTATTTTCCATTTTATTATTATTATTCTTATTATTCTTCTTATTATTATTATTCTTCTTATTATTATTGTTATTATTATTTATTTATTTTTTTATTTTTGATAAATTCAATCTCTGGTGTAATAACCTTATTTTATTGATTGATTGAATTATTTTTTATTTTATTATCTGTTCTCATTGCTGCTGGACATGTAAATTTCCCAGAGGGAGCCATCCCAAAGGGATCAATAAAGTCAAGTCAGAGTCTAAGTCTAAGTCGATTCTGTAGTATAGAGTTGTCAGACATGTTTTTGTTTACTTTCAACCATGTGGGACGTCCCAATTTCATAAAGGCAACCCGAACCACTCACGAACACTGTGGCACGTTATCTGGATCTTGCTCAGATATGTTGGACTACATTTACTATCATTAGACTGTAAAATGGATTGGATTGTAATTATGCACGTCACTCAGCATTCTTACAAAATTTCTGCGGGGTGTTCCAATTTTCCAGCTCATAAAGCATCACAGCCCGGAAACCTCTGAAGTAAAAATTCCCAAACAAACACTGTTGGTACAAATTCAAAAACTTTTTTTGAAAGCATCAACAGGCACAACGATGCGACTGGAAAAAAACAAGTCCGCTTCCTTTGGGCGATTGCTGGCTGGCCTTTTGTTATTGTTGTGTCAAATGAAAAATAACTGACACATATAAAGCTCAGCTGCCTTTTTGAGATGACTCAGCTTTCAGTTAATGATGCACAGTGGCTCATTCAATGCTCTTAATTTGGAGTGGGCCGTTTCAAGGAAGATTTGAAGGAGCCATATTGGATTGTAAAATAGTGACTCACAGTATCATCGAGGGAACTCTGGGAACATTCGACATTATTTGAGGGAAATAAAAAACAAACAAACATTTTAGCTGAGGTAATTTAGAGTGAGGCGCAATGAAGTTCAGCACACACACAAATGTACGTGACCGCGCTCTGTATCGCCTTGTGATGCCATCTTGTCTTGATTTCAACACTTGCCAAATACACAGCGCCAGCCGGGTCGCATGACAACACAGCCTGCGTCCCGGAAGTCAATATTTCCTGGCGCTCTGTTATTTGAACCCTGCTTTCAGTTGTGCAACTTGAATTTGTAAAAACTTGTCAATGGATAATGAAAATAATTTAAAAAAAAGCAAAGCAGATGAATTTCAAGGAGAAAGTTTGAATGGTTCCTCTTTGAACTGCTTGTGCGTCAACTGTGAAGTCAGCTGCATTCACAGTTTCATTTGAGGTAAAATAGTGAATGGAATGCGGCCCTGAAGTCGAAGTCGGTGTCCTCAAAAGAGCCGAGACTTGTATGGACGGCTTCTTTTTTTTTTATATTCTTTGAAGCTTTCAAGTTTGTCAGTTATTAGGGGACGCTTATAAAACATTTGCAGCTCACAAACATGCCAGAATTGGAGTCTATTTGAACAGCTTGGAAAGCAGGTGAGACATTGTGCAGAGTTGACTGTTGGTGTCAGACGTGCGCTCATCTTCTGGAAAATACGCTTCTTGCTTTAGACGACGGGGATGTGATTTAAAAAAAAAAAAAAAAAAGAAGGGGAGTTTGATTTCAAGGACGATACACCTTTCAACATCCTGATTTTGAAGAGATTTGGCAGTGTTCAAGCCCACAAAACCACCTGTGGTAAACTGTGGCACGCTGTGAAAATAGCAAAACTTAGTCTGTGCAGATTTAAACTGTGCAGACCTTAGCTAATCAAAAAAAAAAGAAGGAGCCCTTAGTTTCTAACATAATTCCATTACACAAGTCATGCTATCAAATAGGGTGGCCAGACGTCCGGATTTCGGACAGATAGTCCTAATTTTCAGTGATGTGTTCTGCGTCTTGCGCAACCCTAAGTTTGCTGGTTTGTCCTCCTTTCAAGCCCCGTTGAGTTTATGTGGCCCAACATCAGCCTTGCCCCCACCCCACATTTGTAACTGGTCTGGGAATGGCCAAGAGTGAGTTAAAAATCTCGTATATCATTGGTTTAATAAATGTAAACAAAGCTCCACGTGTGGCAGCGTGATAGCAACCAAAAAATAAATAAAAAAATGCAGCGCTAGCAAAATTGCCAAAACGCCGGACCTCTTTTAACCAACAAGTCCTCGAACAATAACGACCATTTTGGTCGATTTTGGTCATTTTACGCACCAAAATACGACCATGTGTCACGTACTATAGTTTAGCAACCACTATCGGTCATGTTAAATAGCAATAGCGATGCGGAATGTTTACACAAGCGGTTCTATTTTTTCCCGGACACCGCATGCAGATTTTCATTAAGATGAAGAAATTACACGGGACGGACAGGAAGTCGGGCGTCTCGCATCAAGGTAAATCCAGTACATTTCAAAATAAAACCGTTTTCGAACTTGTTTTTTGGAAGGGAAGCTAGCTAGCTACATGGCATGCATAACATGAGTCGGACATTAAGACATAAAATGAGCTCAGAATAAATTAAACATGACAAAATAACACTATTTAAACACAAAACGTATTTACCCATGGTAGAAGAGCGATGGTAGAAGTCCCAGAAAGAATGTTCATAAAGCATATGGATGTGACAACAGGCAAGTGTGGCTGTTGTTTACAAATAGGGCTCTCGCTATACACGGTTTTTATCGCATGAACTAAACTCTCCGGTGTGTCTGGTGGGTGCAGCTTTCCGGACACGCAACGCACGCGGTGTGAATTGCAGTCCGTGCATATGCCGTACAGAAAACGCACCGCATCCGTTCCGCAGTCATTGTGAATTGGGCGTTAGCCTTTGAACTGAAAGGTGGATTTTGCTGTTTTAAAGGTGTTAGCTGACTTTAGCCACAGCGTGAATAAAATCACTACTAAACGATTATTATTATTTTTTTAACCTTTGTAAACCAAACAATGTTTGGAATTTCAGTCCCTCACAGGATGTCTGATAATTGGATAGATTACAAAATTGATTGATTTTGAATGGAATCTATCCAATTATCAGACATCCTGTGACTGACTGAAATTCCCGACATTGTTTGGTTTACAAAGGTTAAAAAAAATAATAATAATCGTGAAGTAGTGATTTTGTTCACATTTTTGTTTGGATTAGCAGCTGTGGCTAAAGTCAGCTAGCACTTTTAAAACAAAGCAAAATCCACCTTTCAGTTCAAAGGCTAACGCCCAATTCACACAGACTGCGGAACGGATGCGGTGCGTATTCTGCACGGCATACGCACGGACTGCAATTCACACCGCATTCTTGCTACCAAAAATGCATGTGGAAGATCACTTAAAAATTGTGTCTGAGAAGAAACCATTTTTTTTATTAACTTATCTTGG
This sequence comes from Festucalex cinctus, assembly GCF_051991245.1. Taxonomy (NCBI): domain Eukaryota; kingdom Metazoa; phylum Chordata; class Actinopteri; order Syngnathiformes; family Syngnathidae; genus Festucalex; species Festucalex cinctus. The sequence goes on from NC_135426.1 coordinate 16,522,302, forward strand.
TGTAGGACTTATTTACAAACAATCAGGTTGCATTGGTTGTTCTTGCTATACTTGTTCTTCAACATCACTAGGAATGAAAACGATTTGGATTTTTGAACTCTGCTAGCAAAGTCATCTGAGGTCACACGCCCATTCAAATGAGTGGCGTTCTCTCTTTGACAATAGAAAACAACCAGTTTCATCTCGACCTACGGGCAGGGCTTTTTTGGGTTGGCTTGATAGGCGTCGACGCCGCGTGCCTGGCATGCCTCTTGTCGTCACTCGCTGACGTTCCAACGCCAGTCACGGCAGGAACAACAAATGGAAAGTGTTAATCAGTCTGCACCAAGAGGACACAAGTGAAGGGATTGTTTACTTCCTCATCCTTAGGAACAAGACGTTCATATTTGTGCTGCGAAATGATCCTTTCACACGCACGCACGCAAGGTTCAGGCAAATAAGATAAAGCCGACTGTACGGTAACACTGTTGGTCTAAGGTTATTCTTGCAGTGATGCTTGGCAGCCGTCTGTTAGCTTTACTGGAATACGCTTCTTGTGTAACTGTTGTCCTTTCCACTATTTTCTGAGACGCAGGTAAACACGCCCGCCAAGGAGGTGAGCTCAGAACCAGGAACTGATAAGAGGCCGAGCCTTTACCAGAACTTAAAGAACTGGCATGGTTTTATTTATTGACTTTTGTTCCTTCCGTTAAAGTACACATTCATTCAAAGGCTATTTTTACATTACTCACGACAAACACGCGCACGCCTCACGAGAGCTGATTGGATCACCGGTGCAGACACACTCAAAGTCCCACTGCGTCGCTATGGTAACTAGAGCCAAAATAAAGCAGCCGTCGAGACAGGCTCGGCTGGCACCTCACACACTCACAACACACAACCCCTTCTGGCCTTGGCACCTAGAAGCAAGCACAAAATGAGCTCTATATGAGAACATACCTTACAGTACATACAGAGGACACATACAAACACACTGACTGGACTATACTGTTTATGGTATCGGCGATGGAAGGAAGCCAGGGATGCATCACCTGCACCATGACAAGATGGTGTTGGTAAGGGCATGGAGACGGCAAATAAAAACGGCAACGTAAAACTAAAAACAACTCAGACAAGTCGATCCTACATGGGAACGTTTGTATCAATTTCCCTCTTTTTATTGATTATTAGGGATGTCACGATAAGGGCAATATCGTGATATCGTGCTATTAAAACTGCCACAATATCGTCGTCGTCATGTTCACAATATTTAAAAGGAACACATTTGTTAAAAAAAAGTCAGGTTGATTTCCTTTTGTGCAGTTCTAGCACCCTCTAGTGGCTAGTCTATTAGTGATATTTAATTTTCATTAGGGATGTTTTGGCGTTCTGTTTAAAATCTATGCTAATTGTCAGATAAAAGGGAACCTAATTTGCTTGTGAAGTGATCAATGTGTGCTTGCCTTAGCAAGTAAGTGCCTCAATATTGTTATTAGAGATTGTAAGGTGGTTCATATGCATTGCTGTTATGTACAAAAACACAATATTGTTGTTGTTTTTAGTATGAGCTCTCTTTTTTTACAATATTGTGATTTTTTTTTTAAATATTGCCAAAGCCCCCACAATATCGCGATAATTATCGTATCGTGATAATATCATATTGTGATGTTTGGATATCGTTACATCCCTATTGATTATAAACGGCAATTCAAAACGAACACGCGAGGACGGGTCCAAGGCTATTCTGACGTTTCTGTCCGTAAAGTCGACCTCAAAAACTTGCACATTGCGCTTAGGATAGGATTTGTATAAAAACAAACACACAGTGAATGGCTTCCATTTTCATTCCATGTTCAGTATTACAGGCTCAATTACTGATGAAATAGTTTTGTGTCATCTGTAATTTTGCGCTTTGTTCAACAGATCCTCTCCGAAAGATGAGCAACAGGCTTCAGCAAGACATTTCGTAGAAAGTAGACTACACATCTCGCACCCTATGTACACAAAGACTTAGTCATTGTGTATTCATTCATCCAAATGTAAACAGTACGGTCACGGCAGGGAGACATTTTTACTTATTTCGAGCACGTGTTCCACAATGGGTTGACCTCAAATAACATGTCAAAATCATCCAGAGTGTCAGTTGATAAAGGTAATAAACGACGGATGAATAAATGTTGTGCAGGGCAAGCCATGCCAGCTGCTCAAGGCGTGCGTGTCATTGTTGACAATTTCACAGGAACACCATGAGTGCGAGACGTCACATGTACACCAGGAAGTTTCGCATTTTGCTGATGGGACTTCATTACGGTTTTCATCACTCTAATTACCAATGATGAGTTTCACCCAGTCCCGCCCTTTTGGGCCCACCCAATGGGCTGGATTCCCGCCCGCTTGTTCCCAGGCTTGGCCGACCAATCAGCTTGCTGCTTTCTCTGACACACCTGAACCTTGTTGGCTCGTTAGCTCAGAGAACGCATACCCTGTGTAAAATTCACAAGGTTGGGTCCTCCAAAGGCTGAATTTATGCCCGCATGAAGTCACTCCCGGAATGACTCAACAGTACGCACGTACTTACGTAGGAGTGGATTGTCAATGCTGCTTGTTGGTAGCGGATTGACCGACAGTCCATTCATGTGTAAGTACGTGCGTGTGGTTAAGTCGCGCCGGGTGTGACTTCACGCAGCCGACCCGTTTCCACCGCAGGAACTTGGGCGTAAATTTACTGGGCCAGCCCTGTATGTGCGTGTCTCCACTGCGGGAGCTTTCCCGGCCGGGCCACATTTGCAGGAACTTAACAGGGACGGGCGGAAGTCCTACTTGAGGGTAGGTACTCCGTCGTTCCGATAAAGTCCTGATCGGGCTCCGGCGCTGATTGGCTAAAAATGTAGTATAAAAATATCTTACCATCATCGACGAGACGCTGTCTCCTCTCACTGAATGTACACGAAGATAAAAAGCAGAAAAAACGGCAACCACTTCACGTTTTCCTCTCTTTGTTGTTCAGTTTTTTGCACCGTACTTGGGTGACACGGTAGAAACCGTCGCACAGTCATTACGTGTCCATCGAAACTCGTAACTAGTGTTGTTCCGATACTGGTATCGGCAGAGGTGCCGATACTGCATTATAACAGTGGTATCGGTATCCGTGACTACTCACAAGTAACATGCCGTTACCATTAATCCCAACTCTAATATAGGATTTTGGATGCAGCATCTTGTGTCTTGCTGGTGCACGACATTCACTGGTATGTGACATGCTCACTGCATGCCGGTCTAAGATATCCTATTGGCCCTTGAATGCTCTGAACCAATGGCAGGACAGCTTTTTCATGTTGAGGAAAGAAAACCTTAAGTATCGGTATGGTATCGGTATCGGCCCGATACCGCAATGCTGGGTATCGGTATCGGCATCGGGAGCCAAAAAACGGTATCGGAACAACACTACTCGTAACATTGTGAGACAATCTTTATGAATTCTTCATCGAAGCGCCGTCTCCTCTCCCTCAAACCATCCGTCCAAGGCCCTGTACATAAAAATAAAAAGTAGAAAAAACGGCAACCGCCTCGTTGTTTTATTTTTAACCGTCGCACGGCGATTGAGTGTCGATCGAAACTCGTGACGTAGCAAAATGGATCATGCTCCGCCGTGGAGACACAGCCATGAGCGGTCCGGCTAAGAGGACGTTAACCCCCTCCCTATACCTGAACGTCCTGAAGTGGTAACGAGGCTAGGGATTGCGTCTCACCTGCTCCCGACCTAAGTTTTGTTTGGCAGTGTCATGTTTTGGTTCTGTGGGGTTGGGTTGTTCCTCGTTTCTTCCCTTGTCTCATTTAACAGTGTCCACCTATGTGTGTCTTTCCTTCCCTGTGTGTGACCAATCACTGCCCTCAGCCACTTGTGTTTCCCCCAGGTGTGTCTCCTTAGCTAATTAGTGTTGGTGTATTTCGCCTTTTGTGTTTGTCCAGTCTGTGTGGGTGCATTGCTGGTGTTACATGGGTCATGCTGGGTGTATTAGAGGTCAAGCTGCAATTTTGCCAAGTTCTGTCAAGTTTGTTCTCGTCAAGTCTCGTTTTGGTTTTCTTGCAGAGTTAATAAATCACCCTAAGTTGCCAATTCCCATCGTCTCATCTGTCGCTTCGATTTGGGTCCTCAATCTCCAACATACCGTGACAGGCAGTTGTTGTTGTTTAGTTACAGCGACTGTGTTTAATAAAAAAAAAAAGAAGAAGAAGAAGAAGAAAAGGTTGTGCCAGAAGTTTGAAGTTTCTATCACGTTTTGTATGTTGTAATGAATTTGCATCATGAAAGCTTTAGGAAGGGGATTCAATGTTGCTGTTACGCCAAAGTGTGCGTCGCACTGCATTTTCTGTGCTGCGAATGCCAGGAAGCCCCATTGGTCTGAAACCGATGCTTGTAGAAACACACGCGCTTGCTCAAGTGCGGAACAAGTAGCAAGTGCGTCAAGGATCGGCCCCCGGAGAGCTTTCACTTGCAGCCTGCATGGGAGTCTTGAACCTGATCCATGCATGATGCTTTAGAAGCAAAAATGTGCCGCTATCCATGACTACAACTTAAGCATGAATATTCAAGCATGTACTCCAGAAATGCTAGAGCAGACATTGTCAGTATGTGTGCGTACTGTCAAAACGACCTTGAAATGATACAAATCTCGTGTTGACGTGTCTGCAGGGTCTATAAAGTAATCCACACCTTCGTCTTTCACATACACACGCATACGAGTGTTGGTTCACTTGAGGCAACGATCAGCTTCCTGTCCCACCTCCGACAATAAACAAGCATATGACACAAGTGGACTTTGTACCTGCCAGCATGGACAAATGTTGACAAGTGAATATTTTCCTCCACGCCCGTTATTGACAACAATAATGACAGCAAGTCATGCTCGTAAGTGACGCAGCTTTCGGTTTGCATCGACATTCATCATGACTTCCAGCCAACATTGCCACTGGGCAATTCCGACGTCTTTTATTAGCTATTGGAATTCATTTGCACAGCCTGACAGCTCAATGCATAAAGTCCTTTAATGGGGCTTGCTTGCTTGGTTTCAATGTTTGAGATACTGTACAATGTAAAACCATCACCTGTTGTGTGCTGAGAGGTTTGGATCCCAAAGGCGCAGACACAAATAAGATTTTATCTATTTATTCACATCGAGAGGCACAGAAACTCAGAGACGCTGTACACAGGAACAGATGGACAATAATCCGGCAAAACACACACAATTCTCAGACCCTTAAATAGACAGCCAATCAAAATCATTGGTTGTGGCTTGACATGTGAGTACTAGTACTGACATGGAATTCTCTGATTGGCCGTTAACCCAGTAATTACAGATAGTTCCTGACATCAACAAATGTCATATAGCATAAAAAATTCCTGACATCACATAGTCCAGACATCATATAGCCTAAACTAGTTGAAACTGGATGCAGTTACATCAATACCCAAAACAGACACGTAACGGGTCGTGAACTCGACTCAAACTTAACCCAAGCATGACCTCAGACATGAGACAAGACCCAAACATTACTCCTGCATGACTCGAGTCATGACATCACCACGTTATCCATTTGTCCAAGAAATAATCTGATATTTCAAATATTTGTTATTAAATTGGGATTATTATTTAAACATTCTAATTCTAATATGTGCATGTTCTTTTTTTTCCCCTTTTTTGGCAATCATCTAAAAAATATTTGGAGTATTGTGTAGCTTTTATTTTTATTATAGTTAGTTTTTAGTTCATTTTGACTTTTTTCCACTAATTTTAGTTTTGAAGCAGGTTTGTTCATGTTTATACTTTTTTCACACACGTGTATTGACCAAAAGTATAGATGATTATTTATTTATTTATTTATTTATTTATTTATTTATGTGAAATTCACCAAAATGTGGCTTATGAGGTTTTGGCCTGACGCGAGCAAAATGTTTCCATTTCTGAACGTTGAACAAGTATGAAGACACAAAAATAAATAATTTCTCAAATGACACACTGTTAAATGTTCATTTTTAAAAATACTCTTGGCCTGAATGTAATGCAAACAAACAAAAAGATTTGAGTTCTTCACCAAAATGTATTTATATTTTGCAGTAAACTGACATGGCTGCATGTAAATATACTGCACAGTGTATTTGGTGCAAGTTACTGCAATCACCATGAGATGTATTTGTCATCTTATAATGACTGTGCAGAAGTGTACGCGGATTGTTTGAGAGTGTGAGCGATGCCCAGGGGTCAAGTGGTGTATTGATGAAGGTTTGAAAGTGGGCCAATGTGCTCTCAAGCACATCAGTCTACCATCAAGCAGGGAGGAGGCCGCTGGCTGCAGCCTGCTGGCAACGACAGCGACCGGGGTCAATTTCTCTCTAATGGCCTCTCATGCAGTCGGGCTAATGATGAGAGATGATGCGCTGAGGCAAAGGAAGACAAACACCGCTGAGGAGATTGCTGATAAACAGCAGCCAGGGCTGAAAAATAGCAATTGAGTCTTTCCAAGAACCTTAACATGAACATTCCCGTCTATCTGGGCCACAAATTCACCACAGGCCTCAACATAATAGCGTGATACCGCTTCCTGTTTGCAGCTCTTCTGTCTTGACAAAACAGGGATCGGACAGTTCTTTGAATGGTGGAAGATATTTTGTGTTACAGATGGAGCTGTCAAACGATTACATTTTTGAATCAGATTAATCACATCTTAGAATTTTGATTAATCACAATTTATCACTTAGGCTTTTTTTTTTTTTTTGCCCGCCAAATTTAAAGAGCACCTGTTATGTTTTAATTTTTTTCGACATTTAATGTTATGAGGACGTCTTCAAAACTTTTTTTTTATCCACTGCACATGCTCATCCTCCTCTTTTTCTAATCAGTTAATTACTTGCATAATTTAAAATGGGGGGTAAAAAATTATCCCAATATTTTGACATGAACAAATATTCGGAATGTCATACGCAAACATTTATTAAATGCTTTACTTTCATGTATGTAGTTATGTTTGTTGCTCAAACACAACCTGTTCTTCGTTTAACGTAACCATCCACTCTCGAAATTATTAGTGTGATTACAGCGGCAACATCCCGTCGCAAGGTTGTCATACGAACAACCAATTAATTTCTGCGACGAGTCCGTCAATCCATTTTTCTACCATTTATTCTCTTTAGGTTCACAGGTGAACTTATTTACGGTGGAGTTACAATCATTTTGTTTCAAATACATTTTCTGTCACTTTGGTCTACTTGCATCGGGGCCAAATGGAGCCACAAGTCTCAAGGCTAAAAACAACTGGGGGAAAAAAACTATTGCACAAATGATGTCTACTATTGTTTGCTGTTTCACTTTCATTCGAAGTAATAAATCAAGCAATGGCCTAAGTTAGTAGTTAACGAAAAAATTCATGAAGGATCGAACATTGAATCGTTAATTAAAACAAAAAGAAAAAATGTTTTTTTTAATGAAAACTAATTGAAACTACATCTTACATTGCTAAAAGTAATTATTATTAAATCAAAAATGTTTTCATCTTTGTCAATATCATACATGAGCTTTTAAATGTATTTATTTGCGTATTGCATTATCGTAAAGATTATTACAGAAGATGACGGTCAAACATTCGAGAATTATAGTTTATTACGCAACACTTAGGATGTGCTTTTATCTTGTACCAAATAAATAATCCATACATTGAAATACTAATACTAAAACTAATAAAAACTCAATTAAAATGAAGCATTTTCAAGAAAATAAAAACTAACAAAACTGCCCTAAAAAAATATTTCAAACTACTTAAATTTAAAAAACAAAAGTCAAAACAAAATAAAAACTAGCTACCATGAACAATCCAAAACTATTACAACCCCTGGTGGTGGCCTTTTAGTGTGACAGAGAACAGAGAACATGTACATGAAAAATAATGAAGTTATCAAACTAAATCTGGACAAAATCCGACAAATATGCACAAACTGTGCTCTTTGCTTCGCCTCCTTGATCGCTCAACGTTTTTTTGTCACTCACAGCTGAGCCTTTTTTGGTACTTGGGAGTTGGATTAACGTAGGGAAGTACACGTGTATGCGTGTGTGTGGATTGCTGAAGTGTTTTTGTCACTCCTCTACACACAGACCATTCGCCGGCCCAAGAATAGCCCTTTATGATGTTTCTAGTGTAAACACAGCACTCGAGAACCTTACACGGAGGCGTCGGCAGACTCGAGGCTAAATAGAGGAAGCTTGTGACCAGAAGGTCACCGCTTCAGAAACACACAGTCTGTTAGAAAGAAAATACGGCTGTAAAAAGAATACTTCTGCCGCCATTAATCACTGATTTAAATGTCTGCGGGCATCGGAGATGCTTGTTTGATGTTGAATCAATTGTTTTTTACTTTCGTTGCCTTCTTCCTCCTTGTTGTGGTGTGAGGGGTTTGTGTGTCCCAATGGTCCAAGAAGCTTGTCTCGGGCCTGGCAGGATCACCCATGGTGACCAGGTCCGATGTGAGTCAGACAAAGCACGGCTCTGAGCTGATAGACAATTTTTGGACTTGGCCTGGAGGTGGGCTTGGTGGTGACTGGTGAGCACTGCCCGAAGATGTCCAGGGACTTTTCCAACTGTGGTAGTTGGCCAAGAGGGTCAGGTGCATAGACAACTGGCTGGCAGCCGAAGGTGGGAGCCTTGACGTTCCGATCCCCTACTCCAGAAGCTGGCTCTCAGGTTGTAGAATGTCGAGTTGTCCATGGTGGAGAGGAGCCAAGCAGGTGTGGGCACGTTTATTGCCCCCCTGGCTCAGAGTTCCTCCCTCTGCCTTTGGGTGCAGCAAGTGATCCTGTTGTTTGCGCCTTTTGGTAGCCTTGGTGGGGTGGTGGTGAAGACTGCCATGTGGGACTCTCATTCTGCTGGAGGGACTTCAGTGGTCACACATGCAATAAGACCTGGAAGGTCATGAGTGGGTGTACCAGCTCCCCCAAGTAAAACCCGAGTGAGGGATGTTCTTTTGTTGGGCATCAATTCTTGTCATGGATTGTTCATAACAAACACCATGTTCAAATATAAGTTGGTCCTTACTTGGCCCTACTTGGCACCAGGGCATCCGAGACCGCAGTTTGATGATCACCCTCATAGTAGTAGCATCGGACTTGTGGATATACTGGTGAAGAGTGAGGCAGGCTGTCGACCAATCACTACCTGGCAATGTGTTGGCCCCGATGGTGTGTGGAAATGCCGGTCCGACTTGGCAGACTCAAACGTATTGTGAGAGTTTGCTGGGAATGTCAAAAGGAGTTTCAAGCCCAACCTCCAACAGAACTTAGACTACATCCCAGAGGAGGGAGTGGACATGGCTATATTTCATGCCTCCTTTATTGAGATGGTCGACCGGGACTGTTGCCATAAAGTGTTGTGGTGGCAATCTCCAAACCAGTTGGTGGACTCTGATGGGCACCAGCAGGCCAAGCACAACACAGCTTTGGTGTTCTCTGAGGAAGAAACTCGGACATGGAAGAAGTTTAGTACGGCCATTTAGGACAACTTATTGGCAGCTTTGAAGAAACTCAGGTCCACCATCCGACGTCTCAAATAAGGGAAGCAGTGCATGTTTAATCCTGTATATATGGGCATGGAACGCTGCTGACCTTGACTTGGGACGTGAGTCGGTAGAAGGAATGCTTCGAAAGCATCATCAATTCTTTTGAAGAAGCCAAAACTGGTGACTAAAAGGTGATCTATGCTACCTCTGTAGTTAGATCACCGAGATGGTTGAAAAGGCTCCTCAGTAACAGGGCCCCATGGATGGATGAGATCAGTCCGTGGTTCCTAAAGGCTCCAGATGAAAACTAGGATGATAGACTCGTTTTAAGAAGGCGGACCGCAGGGTGTGTTCCATCTACATGTGATTACACTCCTCAACCTGCCAGCAAAGTCACTTCAGGGCTTCTGTGAGGAGGCTCCACTGGGATGTTGAATCTCTTTGTCCTGGCTATGGGACAGTGGACCAGATCTACTAGCATACTCCTAGCAGGGTCCTGGGGGGTGCACAGTTATCCCAACTAGTCTACATGTGCTGTGTGCACTTGGAGAAGGTGTTTGACCGTGTTCCTTGGGGCGTATGGGGTACCGAACTTCCTGATACGGGCTGTTAGGTCTGCAGTGTTGCAGACTATCGTTTTTTTCTGGGTCCCTGCGGAAGAACAGTAGGAAGTGGGTGGGGAGTGGGGAGTCTGAGCTTCTCTGCTGAAACTGCTCCAACTGCGACCCGACTCTGGATAGGTGGAAGAAAACGGATGATTTCATGGCTTTACTATCAAATGCAAACTCCCTTTCTTCTTTGGTTTCTACTCTTTGCAGTGCAAAGGTTAAATGATGTCTGAATAGTAGACTTGAGGACGCTCTGGTCCAAAGTTCCCCCACCCCCGCCCACTGCCACGTGGCCCCCTCGAGTGTCTCCCTCAGGCTTTTAACGCGTGCAAAAAGAACCAAGTGACTTCTGCTCCATTTTTTTAAACAAACTTTAACCCACTTGTTTTGCCAATGCAAAAGTGATGAGTCAAACTTCCAATTCGAGCAGAATGAGAACAGGGCATATTTTTGCATTAGGGAAATAGCTCAAGTGTTTCCCTCCAGCTACACAGCAAAATGTTTAATGACAGTCAAATGCCAGCTGACTCTTACCGGTAACTATTATTTATAGTAGGCCTAACTTACAATAGTTTGAAAATGAATTTGTATTGTAGGTTGTCATGCCGTTTATTCCTGATATTTGCCCACTCCTATTTAAATGTAACGCCTACCTTTACCTCACATTTTGTGGCTTGTGCAAACACTGTCTGTATATGAATACAGTTTGTAAACAGTTCCTTTAACTCTTTGACTGCCGATTTGGAGCATTTTCACTCATCTTTCAAAGCAAACAGAATATTGTGCGGTATGACGACATAAATATGGTGGATACCATATGAAAGATTGGATTCCATTCTCTTCATGAGAAAAAAAAAAGTATGTTTCTAGTTTCTACCTTTTTTCCGTTCTTTAGTAAGCACCATTTGAAATTGGGTCATTTGAGTGACATAAGCGAAAATACAAAAATATTAAGAGAAAAACGAGCTTTTTGTGAAAAGAGAATTTTTTGTACAATAGTGACTTTGACATTAATGTTTTGTGTTTAGTGACAATGTTGCGATGCCCATTGAGAAAAAAAAAAAAAAAAACATAATAAACGTAAATTAACATTTTTGGCAGCATTCATTTGGATTTTAGAAGACGTCATTAAACGTTTTTGGCGGTCAAAGAGTTAAGGACAACATAGATATACAATACATCTATTTCTTTTATGGCAATGATTGTGTATTGTGCTGTGTGCCTTGTACAAATGTTTTTGAATTAAATGTAAATGGAGTATATTGATTAAATAAAGACAATATGACAAAACAAACCTTCTAGGAAATATAGGATTAAAACAACACCCCTTCAATATTAATAAGTCAGTAACAGTGTCTATTTAATTCATTTTTGTCATCTGAATGCAAATCCCCAACTGACTTGAGCTTGGTAACCTCTGCCCTACACCGCTTTAAAAAAAGAAATCTAATGATTATGTATTGGATGATTGATACATTGAACAACCGATTGGAAATGTGCTGTTAAATACAAACATGCTTCAATGGCTCAGTCATCCAGTCTGCGTGTCTCCTTTTGGACAACTGGACGGCGAGACCTTTAGAAAGGTCAATGGCTGGCGTGAGGTGGCTAAAGATAACACGCATACGCACGCACGCGCGCTCACGCACGCACACTGAGGGGCAAGCATTCACACTCACATAATAATGCATACAAGGGGAGCAATGGAAATGCTGAGTCACCATGAGAGAGCAAAGGTAAGAAAACATTAGCAAAATGCTCACATGCTTCTCAAGGCTCAATTCTGCATCTTTTTTTTTTTTTTTTTTGAACACGCACCCACGCACACATGCCAGGTGGAAGGGTGTCACTGTTAACTGCAATGGGGGTCAACCTTCTCACTGACCTGCCACGCTATAACACGCTCCAATTGAACTAGGTTGCAATTCAATATGTCGCCCGAGACCACACGGGCTGTTCTCGCTCCAAATGGAACGGGACACACATTACGTTAACCACATCATTCACTATGCGGCGTGGTAGGTTTTGTGATGTTGCAGTTGTTTTTGGCAGTATGATGAGGACGAACAAAAAATAAAAAAATCACCCTGGCTCAGACAGTTGTCTGACAAATGAAATCAAATTAATTTGTCAAATGAAAGCCACATTTGCATGCACACGTTAGGTTACTTGAACATTCAAAATTGTCCATGGTTGGTTCATCGGAGTTTAAATTATTACATTGATGTGAAGGTTTATTACAGGGGTGTCCAAACTACGGCCCGGGGGCCATTTGCGCCCCGTCATACATTTTTTAATACTGAAAATAATTTTTCAAAGCTGTTTAAAAAAAAAAAAAAAAAAAAAAAAAAAAAAGAGGGTGGATTACACATTTCTAGCTACGCAAAGACACAAATTTGCAGCTAATTATTCAGTTTCAGAAATAAAAACAGTTTCATCCACTTGTTGCTTAGTGTCAAGGTCCAATTTGTGAAAACATCACATTAAATTAGTGGTTCTTAAGTGTGGTCACTATTTGTCTTGTGACTGTTAGCAGTTTTAAGTAACTGTACATTATATCAACAATTTATAATTGCTTCATTGATTTTTACCATGTTTAACTCATTCACTGCCATTGACGGAAAAAGACGTCAAATGATGCATTTTTTGCTGGTCTGGCAATGAATGTGTTAATAAATAACTTTAAAAAAAAATAATCAAAGTGGCCCTTGCAGCTTTTATTTTCTGTATGTGGCCCTCAGAGGAAAAAGTTTGGACACCCCTGGTTTATTACAACTTTCGGTTACCGTTAGTTTTTGGTGAGAAATATTATTGAGGATAAGCAATGGAAATGACCCAACTTGACTCAATGTCCACCAGACTCCTGGTTGCCAAGTCAAGATTTGACCTCGTTGTGCGTTTGGCCCCCCCAACTCCTCACACGTGACCCTCAACTCAATGAACAAGGGATGACTAGTCGGGTTGTGGTGATGACTGTCTGATTTCACATGAAGTCACGAGCCATTCGCTTTGGGAGAAGCGCAAAGGTCCATGGCGCCGATTCCCTGTGGTGGTTCCAGCTGACTTAACCGCAAAGGACACATCGTACACGTTGACTTGAGCAAGGACTGGAACAGCTCCATAGCGACATCGCAGCATTCTATGCTATGCCTGTGTAGTATATAAAGAAATACAAAATGTCATTGACATTTTGTGACCCATAAATCAGTTTCAGCCATTCAGAAGCCTAAAGCCAAAAAGCTACTTCCTGAAAAGCAATAACTGTGGTGTCCTCGGGAAAAGGGGATTGATAGTAAAATGGTGCTACTTGTTCAGTATATTTATATAGAATTTCTCATACTGTAATAAGGTACGCTTTATAGCAAACAATGGTAGCCTAATGAGTAAGGTTTGGTATGTACGCAATGTTGCTCACCTGCGAGTACATAGCAGTAACATTCCCATTGTTCAGGTGCTTAGCGTAGGTGTGTTTCTTCTTAACCGCCTGCTTTGCTCGATAAAGCCTAATCCCACGCACACACACCTCAGTGTTGCCCTGCCCTGTGCACGTGCATGTATGACTTACGTGCACTTGACCCTGCATGGCTTATTTGTAAGATAGCTCACATGATTGGCGTTGCGCTAATGTGGGCCCACGCGCGCGCACATTCCAAGCATAGCTGGCATTTTGCACGACATGTTATGAAAGAATGCTCTTGTTTTTATTTTGGGGCCGGAAGCATGTGACCGGGGAACTAAGTCGGTATATAACAGTGTGTCGACTTTCTAATGAAAGGCACAATACTTCCAAGAAACAATCCTCTGGTTAATTTGAGAGCCCTGAAGCGTCAGCTGAGGATCAAACATTGGTTTGAAAAAAGTGTTTCTTGACATTCTTATGAGTCAGTGTGTGCTGTTGTAGGGCTCATGTCCCGATATATTTTGGTTTAATATCTATCGATATACGATATATATAATTTATTTATTTTTTTCCCCGCAAGAAAATTCGGAGTCGAAGCTAAACATAACATGTTACGAATAGTTTTATTTAGGGATGTATATTTTAGCCGATAAAAAGGTCCGATATATTTAATAATGTCTGTACACTGTTTGCAACACGAGCAGCCTACAATAGACCAAGTCGCGCTGCTTACGTCATGTATAGACCACGTCGCGCTGATTACATCATCTATCACGCCTCTCGTTCTTGTAGACGGGCCATCTCAAGAAAAAAAACAACAAAAAAAAAAACAACAGCCGCCCCACACTACTGTAGTAGACTACCACATAGCAATCAACATGTCCTCCTCACCTGTGTGGTGTTTTTTCTTCTCCATGGCAGAATATCAAAACATTTTCAGCAAGGATTCTAAGACGGGGAAAGAAGGCTTTTGCTCACCTGAAAATCCGTCATTACGGCAGAGCCGTTTTGAACGAACGTGAATGAGGGAGCAGCAGCAGCTAACGGCGCTAAGCTAACAAACCGGCAAGGCAGCAACTAGGCTAAAGCCATGAACGCCAAAGTGATGACATTTATAGCGCTAGACAAGCAGCCGTTTTCTGTAGCTGACTCACGTTTTTGCAAGTTAATAGCACATTTGGAGCCACGTTGCATCCTCCCAAGTGGCCACAGCTTGACCCTGAACTGGTTGCCTGTCAATCGCAGGGCAGCTGAAAATGTAATATACAATACATTTCACCATATTTAATCGCTGGTCAATCTTCATCGAAAGTGGGTGGCAATCGCTAATGCTAACTGCTATCTTGGTTGACGGTTCAACAGCACTAAACAAGCCAACCTTTTTTATTTTTTATTTTTGCTCTGCGCCAACAGCTATCGGAAGCTAGCTGTGCCGTTTACTTTGCGCTGGTCACACATTGTAACATCGGAAATATACTGCTAAAAAGCTTAGCCTGTGTTGCCTGACTGGTGAGGGGCCACCGCAGTGGATAGAAGGACCACATTTCCCATGATTCTTAGTTGTGAAAACAGGAAATAGTTCTCGTACCAGTCAACGCGTGCTGCCGATTAGATGCGGATGGGAACACAAACATGATTTTGGAAGCAAATAGGAAGGAATTTAACAGTTAAATTCCCTTTTAATGGGTTTATCATGTGAATCGCTATGACAACTGTGCGATTGAAAAAAAAAGGGAATCCGAGGCGTGACCTGGGGGCACAAAACAATGAGGTTGGCGAAATCCGCTGGGACGCAGGACTCAATCTTCAAAACAGGACTGTCCTGATAAAAACGGATTTTTTGTTTTATTTCCCCCTTTCAGGTCTGCACCAAACAGTTTTATACTAATCAGTTGTATCAACCAACAGCGACTACGCTACAAATAGTAATGAAATGATAAATATATTAGTCTGTTTTAGGAAAACACAACTAGAACAGGAGAAAAAAAAACTACTTAAAACAAGTGTATTTATACTAGCTAAGCAGTAAAAGTATTCCCAAATTGTACAATCTCATGTACTATATAATCTAATATTATAGCACTTTGAGATTTTTAAACAAAAAGATGCATGCTGGTCCTTCATAGAGACGTACTGACTTTTAACCAATGACAGAAAACATTTCCACATACATTTACAGTATGTGTCAGAATTACACAGTCAAAGCCATCTTCGTGATGCAGAAAAATGCTGCATTGCTTAGTCATCACTATAAATAGAAGGCTGACGGAGTAGCACTGCCATGAATGGTGTGGAATATAAGAATATAGACGTGCATGGGTGCACTTTGCTCGGGTATTCACGTTGCTTGAGTGTCCCGAGCGTGACCCGGCGTTTGTTTATTTCAGTTTATGCTTATGGATTCCGGACTGTTGAGTAAACTGTTGGAGACACATGCGCAATCTCAAATGAATACGCATCTGCTTCATGTTTTACATTCATTATTATCAAAGATAATGAATAGTAGTCACTTAAGGTCCCGTTAAAGCAAAGTAAAAATAGCTTGTGAATTTGAAACAGTACAGAAAAATTTCATCTATGGAAAAAAACAAATATGGTAACATTACAGCTGTCATGTTTTGGTTTTGTGGGGGTGGGATTTTGTTTTCTTTTGGTGTTTTTGGTTATTTGTCATGTATTCCTTGTCTCTTCCCTTGTCCCGTTATGTCTAACCACGTCCACCTGAGTGTGTCTTCCCTTCCCACTGTGTTGACCAATCAGCTCCCCAAGCCTACTGTCTTGCCCAGGTGTCTGTTGTTTTCTCGTTACCATGTGTATTTAGTTACCCTGCTTTCTTTCACTTCTTGTTGAGTCATTGTTGCTGTTGCTGTTATCCCATGTTGTCCATGACATGCCTTGTTGCCCTTGTGTTTTCGTCAGTTTGTTTTTGACCTTGTTAATTTGTATTTTTCCATAGTTCCTGGTTTACATTTTTTGTTAATTTTACTTGCATCCCTGCTTTGCCCTGTTTTTGTTGCCGCCTGTATTTGGATTTGGGTCGTGCCTCCAACAACGTTTTTTTGTTTTTTTTAATGTTCCACGTGTCCCAAAGACGTATTTATACGTTTTTTTGTTTGTTTTTTTATGCTAGAGCATACAGAATGCTTTGATGCAGCCTCTCAACTGCAAAGAACGGTTGCAGAAATGGTAGTTATTACACAAACGGCCAGCAGGTGGCAGCAGAGCAAAGGAGATCAACCAGGGCCATGTAGAAAAAAAGCTCAATTACTTACAATTTTAAATAGATTTGTGAAAACTGATGAAACTTAGCTCTCTTCTAACGCTAATTGCTGCAAAACGGAAACAGATAGAAACATACTTTTTTTTTTCTGATGAAAGAAGAGACCATGTTTTTATAGCAATAGAACACAATATTCTGTGGGCCTTGCAAAATCAGTCAAAATCTAATAAAACAGCGAACGGGACTGCTTCTGTGAAAATGGCTGGGAGTGAATGAGTTAATAAGTAATGTTGAATGAATAATTCTTTGACATCCTATTTGTCTAATCAACATGCCCTGGTCCTTCCAAGACCTTTTTATTTTTTTTATTTTGTTTATTTCTCAATCCTGCCTGCCAACATGTCAGGCTGTTCCCATGTCCAGATTTCGTTTGCTGTTTGCAATGCTGATTTATTGAGCGAGCCTGTTTGTCTTTGATGGCTGCTACAACTGTTTGGCTTTGTCAGACCTGTGCAGCTCTTTGTCTTAAAATATACTGTAGTGGGGGAAGCTAGGCTGCCATCTCGCTACCATCTTTTGTGTAAAAATGTTGAACACTGTGTTCCGTGGATGCTCTCGCCTAAAAAATAATAATAAAAAAAAAAAAACGAGAGGAGGGAGGACATGATGAGATGTGAAGTGAGAGGAGGGAGGAAGCTGCAACGAGAAGTGAGAGGAAGCGAGAGACGGTGGTGGGTGGTGGGTGCAGTCGGAGCTGACAGGGTAGCGTGACATTTTCCCGTGAGGACAAATTGTTCCCAAAAATCAACAAAGAAGAGGCGGGGTGACACTGCAGACATTTTGGATGGCCCTCCCCTCCTTTCTGATTGGCTGGCGTTTCATCTGCATCCAGATTGAACCTAATCAAGTCTTTCCTAATTGGCTGACCGGTGATCATACGCGTGGACGCAAACGACACACTTCAGCTATGCTTATTTTGCGCCGCAAAATCCGTCATATGTGTTGGATTTGCACGCACCAGATTAAATCAGCGCCATCTGTCCCGGCCCGTATCTCGGTTAATCTGCTATTTTCATTCACTGCGTCGTGGTCATGTGAAACTGTGACGACGCGGGAGGCTGTTATCCAATTCCGAATGGTTTACTAACCTCCTTCCCGAGCACGCCGCACTGCTCATTCGCATCATCTCTGCCTCTCCCTCCGATTTCTCAGAGGCCGTTTGAGGACACGGCACGCTCGCCCCCTCCCCTCCCTGCCTCAGCATCCTTTGCTTCCCCTCAGCTCGCCTGCTTCCCGTCCGCCTTTTCTGTGTCTTACATCTGCACCAGGCTCCGCCCTATTCCTCATGGATGTTACACCAGCAGAATGCAGAGAGACAGAAAATAGAGCCTCACGTATACTTGTGAAAAAGTGTCCCCCCCAACTGGGAAGGGGGAAGGGTGGGGGGGGGGGGGGGGGGGCATTTGGAGCAGTAGCAGGCGCACAACAGGAATTCCAGCACGTGCGACAAAGGGGAGCGTATATTTAGATGTGACTGCCTAGTGTGGTCACCGGATGGAAATTGACACCATTTTCGGCAGAAGAAGCCGTCAGCTGACGCACACGGTGGAGCCACAAGGAACGCGCATGAGATGCTCTCATATTTAATTTAACCACATGAATGACTGAATAAGAGGAGGACCCCAGAAATCACATGCCCATAGAACAGACACAGATAAAACATTCCAATCTTGCAATGGGTGAAATTACAACTTTGAAAGATATTCCGATTTCTCACCTGTAAACTTCCAACTTGAATGTCACCATATAGAGCTATCAAATTAATTTGTTTAGGTACTCAATAATTTAAAGCCTTACTTAATTTAGAATGAGCCAAATCCACAGAATGTGGAAAGCTGACTGATGACCAGGATTATTATAATTTTGGGATTTTCATTTTAGTTTTTATTTCATTTTTAGTTTTGTTTTTTAAATTTAGCTAGTTTTAATTAGTTTTTCGGGCAGGGGTGTCAAACATAAGGCCCGCGGGCCGGATCAGGCCCGCAAAGGTGTTTAATCCGGCCCACGAGAGGATTTTATAAAGTAAAAAAAAAACAAAAAAAAAACGGTACTGTCAGACTAATTAATGAGCCTGCCGGCCACAATCAAAATATATAAAATTTCTAATTTCACAAGCAGTCCTCAGATGAGCAATGCAACTTGTACAGGAGAATCGTCCTGGATGTCATTATTTTACACACAACTTAGTTACGTTTTTTATTTATTTATTTATTTATTTATTTATTTATTTTAATCATAGACCGACAAACGTTTTAAATACGACACAAATTCAATTACTGGTAACACAAATAGATATATAAGGATTAGCATCCTTATAACGTCATTAACTGCGCCACGCAATGCATTCTGGGAACAATATATGCAAAACAGGTCTATTTAACACATCCAGAACTCAGTGTTGCCGCGTTCCATTTGCATTTCTATTATTTTTTGGAACAATATGATTACAGCTGAGCTCTGTAATTTAGGGCAGGCACACAAATAGCAAAAATCTGCGTATAATTGACGGCAATCGTTTTTAAGTTATATACCGTTATTTTACCGATGCGGCCCAATTGGTAATATATTTTCCTCCATGCGGCCCCTGAGCTAACATGAGTTTGACACCCCTGTTTTAGGGTGTTTTTATTAGTTTTAATTATTTAAAAAAAATGCTTTGTTTTTAGTTTAGTTTCTGTATTAGTTTTCATTTTTAAGTGCATTACTTGTTTGCAATATTTAATAAACACCATGGTAAAATAAAAACAGTAACATTTCTTACCTAGCGGGCTGCTGCTAGATGATGTCACTTCTGTGTGACACACTTTCAAACGTCCTTATTCCGGTTAATATCGAAATAAATATACCGTATTTTCCGCACTATAAGGCGCACCCAAAAGCCTTCAATTTTTTGAAAAGCTGCTCATGCGCCTTATAATCCAGTGCGCCTTATATATGGATCAATATTGAGCCGCAACAGGTCTCTATCGGTGACTGCACGATCGGTGATGCGCATGCGCAGAAGATCCCGCCATTTTGGATTGCTAGCTAATACTAATACTTTACCTCATAGAAAATAATCAAACAGCTGTTTATTCATTTTGGGAGTGAATGGAGTTGTCAGAAAGCTGGTTTGTAATCTATTAATAAAGTTTGACTGACCTATCTGACTGTTTTGTTGACATTCCCTTTAGCGCAGCACCATCTAATGAAGGCATAACGTAACCCCAGCCTCTACTGTAGCGCCTTATATATGGAAAAAGTTTTAAAATATGTCATTCATTGAAGGTGTGCCATATAGTCATGAAAATGTGGTACTCTATTTTTATCTTGCACTTGACAAATACTCCAAATAACTTTGTATTTAACAAAATAAACTAACAAATACAAAAGTCAAATGAAACATTTTCAAAACAAACCTGCTCTAAAAACTAATTAAACAGGTAGCTGAAGTTACCGACCGAAAAAGAAGTTGTTTGAGTTTGACTTGTAAGGTCAGAGAGGGGCATGCGAGTTCAGTTTCAGGTTATCTTCACAGCAGTTGCATTTGCAACTCATCAAATATTAATCAAATTCAGTCTTTATTTGCGTAAATGCTTGAACTCTTCTTCCCGAAATGGTTTGTTTATTTGCACATCCATGAGTTCCAAATGCAGACAAGAAGGTGAGCTGAGGTTATTGTGTACGTGTGTGTGTTATTTGGTCTGCCTGAAGAAAACATAAATGAGCCAAGAATGGCGTGTACAAACAACCTAGAAGGAAATCTATCCACTATTTCCCTAGTGAACCATTTATACACACACACAAATGCACACTAATATGGCTGAATGTTATCAATATGGTTGTTGGTGTGCAACAATTACTCCGCCAGCAGCAGCAAATATGCGGTCACAGCTTTGGAGAAAATGCGACATGGCTCGATTGATCAAAGCCTGACACGCATGTGAGCGTGTGCATGTGTAACAACATGCAAAAGCGCGTTTTTCCCTTTTCTGCTTGGAGAACATGATGAGAATGGAACGGTGAGTATCGTTGATGGAAGGAGGAACGGCTTCAACAGTTGAGATTTTTCTTTATTTAAAAATAATAACTATAAAATGTTTTTTGCAAGGGTTAGAACAGTTTTATGGAATTTGTACAGAGCTACGAAATGTACTTAACAGTTACAACCCGCCCAAGTGACATAAATAACAATAATAATAACAACAACAACAACAACGACCAACAGAAGAAGAACGGTAAGCCTGATGGGGAACCAGACGGTGCCACGTTGTTTTGCACAAAAGAATCAAAAAATGTGTCGTCATGGATAAAGCAACTAAAAAAAATTGGATTGGCCCATTTTGATGCAAATTGAGCTTCTTCTTTTTTTATGGCGGACCAAAATTGCCAAAATTAAAAATATATAAATGAATACAAGTGAAAATAAAAACAGATATAATATAAATAAAATATAATTACAAAAATTGAATACAAACAACGAAATAAAAATAACTATACATATATATAAAATAAATTAAATAAAACTAAAAATAAATACAAAAATATATACATAGACGGAATTTAATGTCAATCAATAAATAAAAATGCTCTCACGTTTAGTTATTTCATGCTGCACACAATTTTTCACCTTCTATTTATATTTTTTTCGACATTTATTTTTATATCTATTTGTATTTATTTATTTATTTATGGACATATATATTTTTTGTTTTTATTTCCATTTATATTTATTCTGCATTATATTTGTATACAAATATTTTGTATTATATTTATTTATTTATTTATTTATTTTTATTCCTTTATTTATTTTTATTTTGGCAGTCTTGGTCCTCAAAATTGTTTGACCCAAAAGAGTGCAAAGTGACTTGAAGTGACGACCCCTAACAGTAGAAAGTTGTTGTTTTTTAAGAAAATGTTGGTAATAAAATAATCAAATATTTTTATTTTATTATTATTATTATTATTTTTTATTTTTTATTTATTTATTTATTTTTAAGAGCTCAGAATTGTTCATTCGGTAGTCTTACCGATTCAACGTCTTGTCATCATTGCTCTTTTTTTTTTTTTTTTTTTTTGTGTGTATGTGTGCGTGTGTGTGCGTGCGTTTGCGTGTGTGCGTTTGCGTGCATGCGCGTGCAATAATAATCAAATATTTTTAACCGCAGCTGTAACCTGGTAAACCATTTCTTGGAAGCTTTAATTCATCAGTGTGGGTAATTTTGTCTTGTTCGATCAAAATCTTCCGAGTAACATTCTCGACGCAATGCGGTGGGCATAAATAACCCAGCGTTGGCTCAGTTAGCTATTTCACCCAATTTGTTGGGTGAAATAATGACCCAAAAGTTACTTTTGGCCTTTGTTTTTGTGACATTTGAGATTTTTCTAATCTTGGCTCAGTAAAGGTTGCTGGGTAAAAACAATAGCCTATGCCTGCAATAGCCATAAGTCCGTGTAATTAGATTATCGTAAACGCTGGTGAGAACTTGCGGTGACCCCTGGCCTTCCTCTATTGGGGTCAAACAAAGATTAATACTGTGTATGCAACATTCAGGTATGCTATGAAACAGGTATTAGTCTAAGCCGTTTGACCGCTTCTAGGCTGCATGCTAACTTAAAGCCATGATGAAGAGGTTGTATTAATAAAACTAAAAACCAGCATCAGAATGGATTATTCAAATCACTTCATGTAAATGAAGAAGAAGCTGGTGGATCTGCAAGGTGAGCGCAATTGAGTTTGCAAGGAGGAGCATCTTTCCTTGATTATCCTTTCGTTCATGTTTATGCATGCAATCAGTCATCTCGACCGCCGACTGCATGCAATTTGATCGGCGATGATCTGCCATGAGCGCGGCCGCTTGCCTCTAACGATGATTCAAATGGAGGCTGCGGCGGCGCGTGCGTCTGATTGACAGAAAAGTGTCAGTCAGCGTGTGCGCGACAATCTGAGGACTGCACCGACAAAAAAAAAAAAAAAAAAAAATGTCTGCACGTTGGCACTGCAGCAACTCAGCACTGTGCTTCTGCTTATGAAATGCATGAGAAATATTAAACGTGTGGGTGTATATGTGAATGAATAGCCTTAAGTGTATATACTAGAGCTCCACATTCGCTAGCCGTATAAGCCACTAAATGCCTGAATGGACTCCTACGGGTTACTCAATGTTCTTTTGATGAAAAACACATCATAGTCCAACAAAAAAAAATCCAATTTGATTAAAATGCTAAATGGAGTGCACTTATAGTCACACATTATCTTGATAATATGTTTACAAACTAACAAAACAATGTAAACAAAAATTGGAAAAAAAAAACATTTAAAAGTATAATCAGGATTGCTTTTAATAAAATAACTAAATGTCGATGAAATTAACTAACTAGTGAGAACGTTATTCACTTCGTCTTTTTTAAAATGTAAAATAAATTTCATATGTGAGCTTTCGGTGGTTAATTTTAAACATAGTTATTTTCATACACAAGAAAGAAGGTGGACAAATCATTTGGGGATTGTAGTTTATTTTATTCTAAAATACTTAGTGATGTCTTTTTTTTTTTTAATCTTGTATGCCACAAATAACCGCCCATTAAAACTAAAACTAATACTTAAACAAACAAAAAAAATCTAGTTAAAACGAAGCATTTTTTGAAAAATAAAAACTAAAAAACTGTGATTGGCTAACAACCAATTCCGGATGTACCCCGGCTAATGCCCATAGCCAGCTGGGATAGGCTCCAGCACCCCCCACGACCTTTGTGAGGAGCAAGCAGTTCAGAAAATGGATGGATGGAAAACTAAGAAAAATGAACAAACCCTCTCTCTAAAAAAAAAAAAAAAGAATCAAAACAAACTACATTAGGAAGACAAATGTCAAAATGAAATAAAAAGTCGCTGGAGTACAGATGTTTGAATTTTGCGCATGTATGTGAAAGTAAACGTGGCTAAAATAGGGTTTTACGCAAACTTGTTTTATTTAACTCATTCACTGCCAGTCCAGGAAAAAAATAAATCTTTTACGTCTAAAACCGTCTATGGCAGTGAATGTGTTAATGTGTATTGTTTAGGAAGTCTGTAAATATGCATCAGATACTGACGTAATACATTTTAATTTGAGAGCTGCTTTATTAGGTCACATCTTTAAAGTATAATACAAAAAAATAATAAAATAACTACTATGCTAAACTGCACTCCACTCTTCCACCACCACAAAAAAATCATAAGAAAAGAAAAGCGCACCCTTTCTATTATGTGTCTGAACGTTAGTTAAAAGAGTGCCTTGGCTGCATCCCAGCATGCAACGTGCGGCTCTGGTAGTAAAAGCTTCAGACGGTTCTGATCCGCAGACTATTTACTACCAGCCTCTCTCTCTCTCTCTCTCTCTCTCTTTCCCTCGCTCACTGCTGTTGTTGTGCATCCTGTCTGACAGCTTTGGCGGCTCGTCAGGTCCACTCCGCACACACGTCAATCATAGCCCGGCCCGGCAAATAAGCAATTAATCATTAGCATTCGAAAGCAGCTGACGCAGGGAGGAAGGAGGGCACAAGACGGATGAAGAGGAGGAGGAGGAGGAGGGATGGGCTTAGGAGTTCATATGTCCTAATATGACCCCACTCCTCTTCCAAACACCCCCCCCCCCCCCCCCCCCCAGTTCCCTGGTGAATTCCTCCAGGGCGACCATATAACAAGGGGATTATCTTCTTAATAAGTCAGAGGACAAATTATGAAAATGAGAATGAGGGGTGTTAAAAAAAAAAAAACAGAACAAGTTGACAGCATCTGTTGACTAATAAAGCAAACAATCGTCCCTGTACTCACAGTAATGGCGATTGGATGATTAGTATGCGGCTTGCCATGATTAAAATTGCGCCGGCCGGCGTGAGCCGTTGGTGTGTGTAATTCCTACAGGATGGGCTATTTTAGGCTTCGCTAAAATCATTTTACAGTCAAGGTCACGCAAAGGTAACGCATTAATAGCACCGATTAATGCTAAGATTGTAGGCTAAGCTTTACATTGAAAAGCCTAGTAAAGTCAAGTTTTTTTTTTAGTTTTTTTTTATATAGCACTTAACAGTTTGGGAAAGGCCCACTTGGGTGAATTTGGTGTGGAAGAACTTGACAGGCCCAAACAGATCCTATAGTCAGTATTTGAGTATTTGGATTCATAATGACAGTAATCTATTCTGCATTTTTTTTAGGCTTTAGGTTTCTTTTTTTTTTTCCTTGCCCTTTTGTGTTTGATCAGGGGATGTCGTTGGTATTTGTCAACTGTGGGCATGTGAAGCCCTTTGAGACTTTTGTGTGATTAAGCAAGCAAAATAAGCTTTATTTATATAGCACATTTCATACAAAAGACAACTCAATGTGCTTTGCACAACAAAAATCTGAAGCAAGTATTTCATGTCAGCGTGCTCCAAGACTTCTGTTCAGTGACTAATTAAAAAAAAAAAAAAAGTCTGATGTCAACTGATGCATTTATCAATCAATCAACTTTATTTGTATAGCACCTTTCATACATTCAAAATGCAACTCAAAGTGCTGGACATCCATAATACAATAAAAGGTGTAAAAAAAACAAAAAAAACATGGCGGGGCACAGAAGTACCCTGTAAGGAAAGGCACCCAGGAGGAGTTCATCCACAGTGAGATGGATGAAGACCAGCCATACTCACTGTGGAGGCTCTCCCATGAGGAAACACTGGAGCTAAAAATGTAAGAACTACCAAATAAAAACATTGAAACACTAAAAGTAAACAGTTAAACATGATAGAAAAAATAAATAAATAAAAACAAAGCTACAAAATAATCTAGATTAAAATAGTTACATTTATTGTGTATGTGCTGCAGCGCGCTATGAAGACATCTCACCAGATAAAATAGGAAAGAAAGTGATTTCAGAGTGACAACAGCACGAGACTTTTTGGTATGATGGAGAAGTGTCCCGAGGTCTGGGACACAAAACAAATGTTGTACCGCGATTTGGTATGAATGGAGAGCTCAGCTCATTTGAATGCAACAGGTTAGCATTCTTAACTTGTTAGCTTAAAAATGAGTGATAGCATATAGCCACAGATGCTTCATTTTTATCATTCCTCCTCCAGAAAAGGCACCAGGCTACTACCTGATGGGTCGCTTAGCAACTAGTGCCAAATATGGGCATGCTTTTGTCTTGTCTTCTCTGCACTGTCCTGCACGTTACACTGTAAAAAAAACAAGAATGTAAAACATTATGATGCGTCAGAGCCTTTTGAATGATTCATTGAAGTGTGTCCCAAGACATTTTTTTTTCATGTTTTCTTTTATTTATTTACACACACTGCCAGGTTGTGTTTAATATGTATACTTGTAGAGGCAACAGCCGCCTTTCTCCTCGCTGCTACGTTTGTTTACATGCAATTCCTGGAAGTCAGTCAGTAATAGGAATTCCTGCGTGGGCGTACGTTTTACCACCTTGAGTCACTCTCGCCAATCTGCCTTTTAGGGCCTCTTATCACTTCCTCTCTCCGTTAGCGTGGCGTCACATTGTTCGCAGCCTTGCTGATACCAGCAAGCGCCCGCCCTAATTGGATGCGGCGACGTGTCCTTGCTGCAGGCTGCCGTTGCTCAAGGTGCCCCCGGGTGGAACTCGGACCTTTGAAGATAATGTCACCGATCTCGTTCTATGCATCTGTCAGGTAGCCAAGTGGAGATTTCAAGTGACGGAGGAGGATCATCATTTTGCTGTGGTGTCAAATGGTAAACCGTCCATTTCAGAGTGATATGGATTTGAAAAGATTGCTTTGCGAATGATGTCACACAACGCCAGACAAGAGTTGTATTGTATAGCGCAGTGGTGTCCATGTCCAAACTATGGCCCGGGGGCCATTTGCGACCCGCCATCTATTTTTCAGTGGCCCGCGACATATGCTAAAAATGGCATTTGACTCAGGGAGGGTATCGAAAAACTGGTGCCATTAAAGGTTATTTTAGTTAAGTAAAACTAATAATAAAAAAAAATAAAAAAATAAAAAATACAACTAAAATTCAAAAAACAATATTGTTACCGAAATAAAATAAAAACGAAAACTAACTGAAACTACATTTTATGTTTACAAAACTAACTAAAACTAACTATAATTATAGCAAACATGTCCTTCGTTTAAGTAATTAATTGAATGCATGAGCCTTTGAGGATAATTTTAAATGTGATTTTTAGTCGTTTTATTTTGATATAAACCAGAATAATGACATTTGAAAGTATGTCACACAGAAGTGACGTCATCGAGCAGCAGCCAATAGAAAAGCACGAAAAGATTACCTCACTCTCATGGTGTTTTTTAAATATTGCGCACAAGTAATACACATTTTAAAAAAAACAAAAAAAAACTAAAACTAATACTGAAACGAACAAACTAAACTAAAACTAAGCATTTTTTTTTAAAGAACTGCTATTTTGAGAATGACAGTGAGAAAGGCAGGCCAGCAGCACTCATCCACTCCTTTGTGTCCAATGTGGGAGGAGTCTTTTCCAGCGTTTGTGTAAGACAGAGAAAGACATACCGAAAAAATAGGACCATGAAATCTTGAATTATTTTGCTCAGCTGATAGGCATGACAGAGCATTTCTGCAAAGCTTGCTAAAAGCTACTCGGGCGAGGGGTTGGAAAACCTGGACAAACTCCTGAACCGAGTTTCAGGTGTGAGAAAACATTGAAGTTTGACAGGAAACTATACTCATTTCTTTTTATATTTCACACGATGTACTATTTACATCTTACAAAAGTTGTACATTTGTTGATATAGTCTTATTTGTACTATTATGAACTCCTCCTGGGTGCCTTTCCTTACAGGGTACTTCTGTGCCCCGCCATGTTGTGGTTTTCATGTGTTTGTTGTTGTTTTTTTTGTTTGTTTATTTTTTATTGTATTATGGATGTCCAGCACTTTGAGTTGCATTTTGAATGTATGAAAGGTGCTATATAAATAAAGTTGATTGATTGATTGATTGATTGATTGATTGATTGATTGATTAATCCTTTTGCGCTGTATCATCATTCCTTTAAATTATACATGGAAATGTTCTTACCTTATTGAAAATGTACCTGCACAATTAAATGTCTGTCGTTCACCAATGCGAACTATAAACATACTGCTCAATAAAGTCAGCCCATCTTATCATTATGATCCTCTCAAAGGAAAAATGTACGATTCTCTTCTTGTGCAGCTGCATGCCACAGCAACAAAAACAGGCCACCCAATGTGTTAATGACCACCCCCCCATCACACCCCCTTTAACACACATGATGAAGCAAGTGACCCCAGTGACTGCCACATCACTTGGACGTGATCACAGCTTGTAACAATGGTGCCTCCTCCTCATGTCCAAACCCCCACCAAGCATTTGTCTGTGTGTGTGGAATCAGTATGAATTCAAATGAGAAGAGAAAACGACATCATCGCACCATTTTTTTGTCAAGACAACATGACGATGCAGTCGGGTGATGATAACCGTCTTTACCAACAATCGTAATATCAGCGGCATGCTTGGAATGAAGCTCGTCTCATGTTTGATATGGCTGTGATGAAACATGAAACATGCACCGCCTCAAAACGACCAGCAAGGACAACATGAAGCAGATTCTTCAAGGAGTCAATGTTCCGATAAGCAAAATACTTTGTTTTGTTATCTGATTTAACTCCCTCAAAAACAAAAACAAAAACAATGTTGTTGTTTGGTGTTTTAATGATTAGCGCAACCAAAGTGACTGTTCGTTTTACTTATCAAAGTTCAGTGAAGATAAAACCACGTTTGCTAAATCCATTAGCAACTCAAATGGACCCTAGCAACAAGGTTATTTGATATCACATTACATTTAATACGGGTGCTTTTGGTTGCACCGAAGGATGTCAACTATCTGAGTTATGTTGTTGTTTTCAAGATCTGCTGCACATTTCACCTTCAACCTGCTCAGACGCTGCCTGATGTGTTGATCTGCATGCTAGGCATTGAGCAGACATTTGCTAAGATAGGGTTTTCTATGTTCTTTTTTTTTTTTGTGTGTGTGTGTGATTTGGAGTATGGACTCCATATTTGTTGGAGGTCCTATTTACCTTGTTGGGAACGATCTAAAAGTCCGACTTGTTTGTTTCTAGAATGCTATAGTTAAAGTGTCATCCAAGCTAACGAAAGAGAGCGTTAGCATAGCATGCGGCTGAGCTTCTTCAATGGGATTTTCCATTTGAACGGCAGCCAGTGTGCAATCTGGATAGAACTTGTGACCCGCAGACACAGCATATTTTAATCAAATCGATTAGAAACGATGAAAGGCGGAAGTTACACGCAAAACAATGAATCAGAACCTCCTTGGCGCACGCGTTCGGTTTGGTTGAAGATGAAAGTTTTCTTGAGAATTAGCATTCAAAGGCAGCACAACACATAAAGTAGCGGCTGCTGCTTCTGTGGTCTCTTTTTTTTCTCACTTTGGTTCTCCCTAAAGCAAAAGGCGACATCTGCTTATCCCTGATAAATGCCTGGCATTTGGCGCCACGAGACAAGGGCGAGATAGCGGAGGAGGCGGAGCTAGGGAAGGTTTAGACGGGCGGGGTGCATCGACGATCAAGGAGGAGTGAAAAAGGCAGTGCGGGATTCAAGATTTTTGGCAGCGGCCATGGCGTGAGTGGAGGGAGGGAGGGTGGAAACGATGAGGTTGAATCCTGACCTAGATTCCAAGATGCTCAGACATAATAGGCCGGGCCTTACCCCCCACGTGAACCCGCTCACCCCCACCCACCCTCAAAAAACTCAGTCAAAACAATAACAAGGGAGGAGAGGCGCTGATGGAGGAATGAGGGGCCCCGATGGGGACGCTTCCAAACCACAGCATCGGCCCCTCTCTCTCTCTCTGTCACTAACTCTCAACATCTGTATGCTGCTGTGGCCCACAAAGCTCTTTGCGAAAGAACTTGGGAGGAGAGTCGGACCATCAAAACAACTGCATTAGCGTTTGCTGACTTCTGTAAAATGATGTGTCGATTATGGATTTTGGCTGTGTCGTCACGTTTCTTGTCTCTTGTTTCTATGTGAAAGTAGGGATGTAACGATATCCAAACATCACGATACGATAATTATCACGATATTGTGGGGGCGTTGGCGATATTTAAAAAAAGATCACAATATTGTAAAAAAAAAAGAGAGAGCTCATCGCTTCACAAGCAAATTCGGTTCCCCTTCATCTGACAATTAGCATAGATTTTAAACATAGAAGGCCAAAACATCCCTAATGAAAATTAAATTGCACTAATAAACTAGCCACTAGAGGGTGCTAGAACTGCACAAATAGAAATCAACCTGACTTTTTTTTAACAGATGTGTTCCTTTTAAATATTGTGAACATGACGACGACGATATTGTGGCAGTTTTAACATCACAATATCACGAT